>NW_027675439.1:715000-777500 GCF_965601325.2 Salmo salar
GTGTGTGTGTGTGTGTTGTCAGTGTGTGTGTGTGTGTGTTGTCGGTGTGTGTGTGTGTGTGTGTTGTCGGTGTGTGTGTGTGTGTTGTCGGTGTGTTGTGTGTGTGTTGTCGGTGGTGTGTGTGTGTGTGTGTGTTGTCAGTGTGTGTCTGTGTGTTATCGGTGTGTGTGTGTGTGTGTGTGTGTGTGTTGTCGGTGTGTGTGTGTGTCTGTGTTGTCGGTGTGTGTGTGTGTGTGTTGTCGGTGTGTGTGTGTGTGTTGTCGGTGTGTGTGTGTGTGTTGTCGGTGTGTGTGTGTGTGTGTGTGTGTGTGTGTGTGTTGTCGGTGTGTGTGTGTGTGTTGTCGGTGTGTGTGTGTGTGTTGTCGGTGTGTGTGTGTGTGTGTTGTCGGTGTGTGTGTGTGTGTGTGTGTGTGTGTTGTCAGTGTGTGTGTGTGTGTGTTGTCGGTGTGTGTGTGTTTATGTGTTGTCGGTGTGTGTGTGTGTGTTGTCGGTGTGTGTGTGTTGTCGGTGTGTTTGTGTGTGTGTTGTCGGTGTGTGTGTGTGTGTGTGTTGTCGGTGTGTGTGTGTGTGTTGTGTGTGTGTGTGTTGTCGGTGTGTGTGTGTGTGTTGTCGGTGTGTGTGTGTGTTTTGTCGGTGTGTTGTCGGTGTGTGTGTGTGTGTGTGGTCGGTGTGTGTGTGTGTGTTGTCGGTGTGTGTGTGTGTGTGTGTTGTCGGTGTGTGTGTGTGTGTTGTCATTGTGTGTGTGTGTGTGTTGTCGGTGTGTGTGTGTTTATGTGTTGTCGGTGTGTGTGTGTGTGTTGTCGGTGTGTGTGTGTGTGTGTTGTCGGTGTGTGTGTGTGTTGTCGGTGTGTGTGTGTGTTGTCGGTGTGTGTGTGTGTGTGTGTGTGTGTGTTGTCGGTGTGTGTGTGTGTGTGTTGTCGGTGTGTGTGTGTGTTGTCGGTGTGTGTGTGTTGTCGGTGTGTGTGTGTGTGTGTGTGTTGTCGGTGTGTGTGTGTGTGTGTTGTCGGTGTGTGTGTGTTGTCGGTGTGTGTGTGTGTTGTCGGTGTGTGTGTGTGTGTGTGTGTGTGTGTGTGTTGTCGGTGTGTGTGTGTGTGTGTTGTCGGTGTGTGTGTGTGTGTGTTGTCGGTGTGTGTGTGTGTTGTGTGTGTGTGTGTTGTCGGTGTGTGTGTGTGTGTATTGTCGGTGTGTGTGTGTGTGTGTTGTCGGTGTGTGTGTGTTTTGTCGGTGTGTGTGTGTGTGTGTTGTCGGTGTGTGTGTGTGTGTTGTCAGTGTGTGTGTGTGTGTGTGTTGTCGGTGTGTGTGTGTGTGTGTGTGTGTGTTGTCGGTGTGTGTGTGTCTTGCGGTGTGTGTGTGTGTGTGTTGTCGGTGTGTGTGTGTGTGTTGTCGGTTTGTGTTTGTGTGTGTTGTCGGTGTGTTTGTGTGTGTGTTGTCGGTGTGTGTGTGTGTGTCTGTGTGTGTTGTCGGTGTGTGTGTGTGTGTGTGTGTGTGTTGTCGGTGTGTGTGTGTGTGTGTTGCTGGTGTGGGTGTGTGTGTGTTGTCGGTGTGTGTGTGTGTGTTGTCGGTTTGTGTTTGTGTGTGTTGTCGGTGTGTTTGTGTGTGTGTTGTCGGTGTGTGTGTTGTGTGTGTGTGTGTTGTCGGTGTGTGTGTGTGTGTTGTCGGTGTGTGTGTGTGTGTGTGTGTGTTGTCGGTGTGTTGTCGGTGTGTGTGTGTGTGTGTGTGTCGGTGTGTGTGTGTGTGTTGTCGGTGTGTGTGTGTGTGTGTGTTGTCGGTGTGTGTGTGTGTGTGTTGTCAGTGTGTGTGTGTGTGTGTTGTCGGTGTGTGTGTGTTTATGTGTTGTCGGTGTGTGTGTGTGTGTTGTCGGTGTGTGTGTGTGTGTGTTGTCGGTGTGTGTGTGTGTTGTCGGTGTGTGTGTGTTGTCGGTGTGTGTGTGTGTGTGTTGTCGGTGTGTGTGTGTGTTGTCGGTGTGTGTGTGTGTGTTGTCGGTGTGTATGTGTGTGTGTTGTCGGTGTGTGTGTGTGTGTGTGTTGTCAGTGTGTGTCTGTGTGTTATCGGTGTGTGTGTGTGTGTGCGTGTGTGTTGTCGGTGTGTGTGTGTGTCTGTGTTGTCGGTGTGTGTGTGTGTGTGTTGTCGGTGTGTGCGTGTGTGTTGTCGGTGTGTGTGTGTGTGTGTTGTCGGTGTGTGTGTGTGTGTGTGTGTGTGTGT
The DNA here is from genome assembly GCF_965601325.2 of Salmo salar. Classification (NCBI taxonomy): domain Eukaryota; kingdom Metazoa; phylum Chordata; class Actinopteri; order Salmoniformes; family Salmonidae; genus Salmo; species Salmo salar. Next base: position 717,203 of record NW_027675439.1, read on the forward strand.
GTGTTGTCGGTGTGTGTGTGTGTGTTGTCGGTGTGTGTGTGTGTGTTGTCGGTGTGTGTGTGTGTGTGTTGTCGGTGTGTGTGTGTGTGTGTGTGTGTGTGTTGTCGGTGTGTGTGTGTTTGTGTTGTCGGTGTGTGTGTGTGTGTGTTGTCGGTGTGTGTGTGTTTTGTCGGTGTGTGTGTGTGTGTGTTGTCGGTGTGTGTGTGTGTGTTGTCAGTGTGTGTGTGTGTGTGTTGTCGGTGTGTGTGTGTGTGTGTGTTGTCGGTGTGTGTGTGTGTGTGTTGCTGGTGTGTGTGTGTGTGTGTGTTGTCGGTGTGTGTGAATGTGTTGTCGGTTTGTGTTTGTGTGTGTTGTCGGTGTGTTTGTGTGTGTGTTGTCATTGTGTGTGTGTGTGTGTGTGTGTTGTCGGTGTGTGTGTGTGTGTTGTGTGTGTGTGTGTTGTCGGTGTGTGTGTGTGTGTGTTGTCGGTGTGTGTGTGTGTGTGTGTGTGTTGTCGGTGTGTTGTCGGTGTGTGTGTGTGGTCGGTGTGTGTGTGTGTGTTGTCGGTGTGTGTGTGTGTGTTGTCGGTGTGTGTGTGTGTGTGTTGTCAGTGTGTGTGTGTGTGTGTTGTCGGTGTGTGTGTGTTTATGTGTTGTCGGTGTGTGTGTGTGTGTTGTCGGTGTGTGTGTCTGTGTGTTGTCGGTGTGTGTGTGTGTTGTCGGTGTGTGTGTGTTGTCGGTGTGTGTGTGTGTGTGTGTTGTCGGTGTGTGTGTGTGTGTGTGTTGTCGGTGTGTGTGTTGTCGGTGTGTATGTGTGTGTGTTGTCGGTGTGTGTGTGTGTGTGTGTGTTGTCAGTGTGTGTCTGTGTGTTATCGGTGTGTGTGTGTGTGTGTGTGTGTGTGTTGTCGGTGTGTGTGTGTGTCTGTGTTGTCGGTGTGTGTGTGTGTGTGTTGTCGGTGTGTGTGTGTGTGTTGTCGGTGTGTGTGTGTGTGTGTGTGTGTTGTCGGTGTGTGTGTGTGTGTGTGTGTGTGTTGTCGGTGTGTGTGTGTGTGTGTGTTGTCGGTGTGTGTGTGTGTGTGTGTTGTCGGTGTGTGTGTGTTGTCGGTGTGTGTGTGTTGTCGGTGTGTGTGTGTGTGTGTGTGTGTGTGTGTTGTCGGTGTGTGTGTGTGTGTGTTGTCGGTGTGTGTGTGTTGTCGGTGTGTGTGTGTGTGTGTTGTCGGTGTGTGTGTGTGTGTTGTGTGTGTGTGTGTTGTCGGTGTGTGTGTGTGTGTGTGTTGTCGGTGTGTATGTGTGTGTGTTGTCGGTGTGTGTGTGTGTTGTGTGTGTGTGTGTTGTCGGTGTGTGTGTGTGTGTGTTGTCGGTGTGTGTGTGTGTGTGTTGTCGGTGTGTGTGTGTTTTGTCGGTGTGTGTGTGTGTGTGTTGTCGGTGTGTGTGTGTGTGTTGTCAGTGTGTGTGTGTGTGTGTTGTCGGTTTGTGTTTGTGTGTGTTGTCGGTGTGTTTGTGTGTGTGTTGTCGGTGTGTGTGTGTGTGTCTGTGTGTGTTGTCGGTGTGTGTGTGTGTGTGTGTGTGTGTTGTCGGTGTGTGTGTGTGTGTGTTGCTGGTGTGTGTGTGTATGTGTTGTCGGTGTGTGTGTGTGTGTTGTCGGTTTGTGTTTGTGTGTGTTGTCGGTGTGTTTGTGTGTGTGTTGTCGGTGTGTGTGTTGTGTGTGTGTGTGTTGTCGGTGTGTGTGTGTTGTCGGTGTGTGTGTGTGTGTGTGTTGTCGGTGTGTTGTCGGTGTGTGTGTGTGTGTGTGGTCGGTGTGTGTGTGTGTGTTGTCGGTGTGTGTGTGTGTTGTCGGTGTGTGTGTGTGTGTGTTGTCAGTGTGTGTGTGTGTGTGTTGTCGGTGTGTGTGTGTTTATGTGTTGTCGGTGTGTGTGTGTGTGTTGTCGGTGTGTGTGTGTGTGTGTTGTCGGTGTGTGTGTGTGTTGTCGGTGTGTGTGTGTTGTCGGTGTGTGTGTGTGTGTGTTGTCGGTGTGTGTGTGTGTGTTGTCGGTGTGTATGTGTGTGTGTTGTCGGTGTGTGTGTGTGTGTGTGTTGTCAGTGTGTGTCTGTGTGTTATCGGTGTGTGTGTGTGTGTGTGTGTGTGTGTTGTCGGTGTGTGTGTGTGTCTGTGTTGTCGGTGTGTGTGTGTGTGTGTGTGTGTGTGTGTTGTCGGTGTGTGTGTGTGTGTTGTTGGTGTGTGTGTGTGTTGTCGGTGTGTGTGTGTGTGTGTTGTCGGTGTGTGTGTGTGTGTGTGTGTGTTGTCGGTGTGTGTGTGTGTGTGTTGTCGGTGTGTGTGTGTGTGTGTTGTCGGTGTGTGTGTATGTGTTGTCGGTTTGTGTTTGTGTGTGTTGTCGGTGTGTTTGTGTGTGTGTTGTCGGTGTGTGTGTGTGTGTGTGTGTGTGTTGTCGGTGTGTGTGTGTGTGTTGTGTGTGTGTGTGTTGTCGGTGTGTGTGTGTGTGTTGTCGGTGTGTGTGTGTGTGTGTGTGTGTGTGCTGTCGGTGTGTTGTCGGTGTGTGTGTGTGTGGTCGGTGTGTGTGTGTGTGTTGTCGGTGTGTGTGTGTGTGTGTGTTGTCGGTGTGTGTGTGTGTGTGTTGTCAGTGTGTGTGTGTGTGTGTTGTCGGTGTGTGTGTGTTTATGTGTTGTCGGTGTGTGTGTGTGTGTTGTCGGTGTGTGTGTGTGTTGTCGGTGTGTGTGTGTGTTGTCGGTGTGTGTGTGTTGTCGGTGTGTGTGTGTGTGTGTGTTGTCGGTGTGTGTGTGTGTGTGTGTTGTCGGTGTGTGTGTGTGTGTTGTCGGTGTGTATGTGTGTGTGTTGTCGGTGTGTGTGTGTGTGTGTGTGTTGTCAGTGTGTGTCTGTGTGTTATCGGTGTGTGTGTGTGTGTGTGTGTGTGTTGTCGGTGTGTGTGTGTGTCTGTGTTGTCGGTGTGTGTGTGTGTGTGTTGTCGGTGTGTGTGTGTGTGTTGTCGGTGTATGTGTGTGTGTGTGTTGTCGGTGTGTGTGTGTGTGTGTGTGTGTGTGTGTGTTGTCGGTGTGTGTGTGTGTGTTGTCGGTGTGTGTGTGTGTGTTGTCGGTGTGTGTGTGTGTGTGTTGTCAGTGTGTGTGTGTGTGTGTGTGTGTGTGTTGTCAGTGTGTGTGTGTGTGTGTTGTCGGTGTGTGTGTGTTTATGTGTTGTCGGTGTGTGTGTGTGTGTTGTCGGTGTGTGTGTTGTCGGTGTGTTTGTGTGTGTGTTGTCGGTGTGTGTGTGTGTGTGTGTTGTCGGTGTGTGTGTGTGTGTTGTGTGTGTGTGTGTTGTCGGTGTGTGTGTGTGTGTTGTCGGTGTGTGTGTGTGTTTTGTCGGTGTGTTGTCGGTGTGTGTGTGTGTGTGTGGTCGGTGTGTGTGTGTTGTCGGTGTGTGTGTGTGTGTGTGTGTGTCGTGTGTGTGTGTGTGTGTTGTCGGTGTGTGTGTGTGTGTGTTGTCGGTGTGTGTGTGTTTGTGTGTTGTCGGTGTGTGTGTGTGTGTTGTCGGTGTGTGTGTGTGTGTGTTGTCGGTGTGTGTGTGTGTTGTCGGTGTGTGTGTGTGTGTGTTGTCGGTGTGTGTGTGTGTGTGTGTGTGTGTGTGTGTGTTGTCGGTGTGTGTGTGTGTGTGTTGTCGTTGTGTGTGTGTGTGTTGTCGGTGTGTGTGTGTGTGTGTTGTCGGTGTGTGTGTGTGTGTTGTGTGTGTGTGTGTTGTCGGTGTGTATGTTTGTGTGTTGTCGGTGTGTGTGTGTGTTGTGTGTGTGTGTGTTGTCGGTGTTTGTGTGTGTGTGTTGTCGGTGTGTGTGTGTGTGTGTTGTCGGTGTGTGTGTGTTTTGTCGGTGTGTGTGTGTGTGTGTTGTCGGTGTGTGTGTGTTGTCAGTGTGTGTGTGTGTGTGTTGTCGGTGTGTGTGTGTGTGTGTGTTGTCGGTGTGTTAGTGTGTGTTGCTGGTGTGTGTGTGTGTGTGTTGTCGGTGTGTGTGTGTGTGTTGTCGGTTTGTGTTTGTGTGTGTTGTCGGTGTGTTTGTGTGTGTGTTGTCGGTGTGTGTGTGTGTGTGTGTGTGTTGTCGGTGTGTGTGTGTGTTGTTTGTGTGTGTGTTGTCGGTGTGTGTGTGTGTGTGTTGTCGGTGTGTGTGTGTGTGTGTGTGTGTTGTCGGTGTGTGTGTGTTGTCGGTGTGTGTGTGTGTGTGTTGTCGGTGTGTGTGTGTTGTCGGTGTGTGTGTGTGTGTGTGTGTGTGTTGTCAGTGTGTGTGTGTGTGTGTGTTGTCGTGTGTGTGTGTGTGTGTGTGTGTTGTCGGTGTGTGTGTGTGTGTGTGTTGTCGGTGTGTGTGTGTGTGTGTTGTCGGTGTGTGTGTGTGTGTGTTGTCGGTGAGTGTGTGTGTGTGTTGCTGGTGTGTGTGTGTGTGTGTTGTCGGTGTGTGTGTGTGTTGTCGGTGTGTGTGTGTGTGTGTGTGTGTTGTCGGTGTGTGTGTGTGTGTGTTGTCGGTGTGTGCGTGTGTGTTGTCGGTGTGTGTGTGTGTGTGTTGTCGGTGTGTGTGTGTGTGTGTGTGTGTGTGTGTGTTGTCGGTGTGTGTGTGTGTGTTGTCGGTGTGTGTGTGTGTGTTGTCGGTGTGTGTGTGTGTGTGTTGTCGGTGTGTGTGTGTGTGTGTGTGTGTTGTCGGTGTGTGTGTGTGTGTGTTGTCGGTGTGTGTGTGTGTGTGTTGTCGGTGTGTGTGTGTTTTGTCGGTGTGTGTGTGTGTGTGTTGTCGGTGTGTGTGTGTGTGTTGTCAGTGTGTGTGTGTGTGTGTTGTCGGTGTGTGTGTGTGTGTGTGTGTGTTGTCGGTTTGTGTGTGTGTGTGTTGCTGGTGTGTGTGTGTGTGTGTGTTGTCGGTGTGTGTGTATGTGTTGTCGGTTTGTGTTTGTGTGTGTTGTCGGTGTGTTTGTGTGTGTGTTGTCATTGTGTGTGTGTGTGTGTGTGTGTGTGTTGTCGGTGTGTGTGTGTGTGTTGTGTGTGTGTGTGTTGTCGGTGTGTGTGTGTGTGTGTTGTCGGTGTGTGTGTGTGTGTGTGTGTGTTGTCGGTGTGTTGTAGGTGTGTGTGTGTGGTCGGTGTGTGTGTGTGTGTTGTCGGTGTGTGTGTGTGTGTGTGTGTGTTGTCGGTGTGTGTGTGTGTGTGTTGTCAGTGTGTGTGTGTGTGTGTTGTCAGTGTGTGTGTGTTTATGTGTTGTCGGTGTGTGTGTGTGTGTTGTCGGTGTGTGTGTGTGTGTGTTGTCGGTGTGTGTGTGTGTTGTCGGTGTGTGTGTGTTGTCGGTGTGTGTGTGTGTGTGTGTTGTCGGTGTGTGTGTGTGTGTGTGTTGTCGGTGTGTGTGTTGTCGGTGTGTATGTGTGTGTGTTGTCGGTGTGTGTGTGTGTGTGTGTGTTGTCAGTGTGTGTCTGTGTGTTATCGGTGTGTGTGTGTGTGTGTGTGTGTGTGTGTTGTCGGTGTGTGTGTGTGTCTGTGTTGTCGGTGTGTGTGTGTGTGTGTTGTCGGTGTGTGTGTGTGTGTTGTCGGTGTGTGTGTGTGTGTGTTGTCGGTGTGTGTGTGTGTGTGTGTGTGTGTGTTGTCGGTGTGTGTGTGTGTGTGTGTTGTCGGTGTGTGTGTGTGTGTGTGTTGTCGGTGTGTGTGTGTTGTCGGTGTGTGTGTGTTGTCGGTGTGTGTGTGTGTGTGTGTGTGTGTGTGTTGTCGGTGTGTGTGTGTGTGTGTTGTCGGTGTGTGTGTGTTGTCGGTGTGTGTGTGTGTGTGTTGTCGGTGTGTGTGTGTGTGTTGTGTGTGTGTGTGTTGTCGGTGTGTGTGTGTGTGTGTTGTCGGTGTGTATGTGTGTGTGTTGTCGGTGTGTGTGTGTGTTGTGTGTGTGTGTGTTGTCGGTGTGTGTGTGTGTGTGTTGTCGGTGTGTGTGTGTGTGTGTTGTCGGTGTGTGTGTGTTTTGTCGGTGTGTGTGTGTGTGTGTTGTCGGTGTGTGTGTGTGTGTTGTCAGTGTGTGTGTGTGTGTGTTGTCGGTTTGTGTTTGTGTGTGTTGTCGGTGTGTTTGTGTGTGTGTTGTCGGTGTGTGTGTGTGTGTCTGTGTGTGTTGTCGGTGTGTGTGTGTGTGTGTGTGTGTGTTGTCGGTGTGTGTGTGTGTGTGTGTTGCTGGTGTGTGTGTGTGTGTGTTGTCGGTGTGTGTGTGTGTGTTGTCGGTTTGTGTTTGTGTGTGTTGTCGGTGTGTTTGTGTGTGTGTTGTCGGTGTGTGTGTTGTGTGTGTGTGTGTTGTCGGTGTGTGTGTGTGTGTTGTCGGTGTGTGTGTGTGTGTGTGTTGTCGGTGTGTTGTCGGTGTGTGTGTGTGTGTGTGGTCGGTGTGTGTGTGTGTGTTGTCGGTGTGTGTGTGTGTGTGTGTTGTCGGTGTGTGTGTGTGTGTGTTGTCAGTGTGTGTGTGTGTGTGTTGTCGGTGTGTGTGTGTTTATGTGTTGTCGGTGTGTGTGTGTGTGTTGTCGGTGTGTGTGTGTGTGTGTTGTCGGTGTGTGTGTGTGTTGTCGGTGTGTGTGTGTTGTCGTGTGTGTGTGTGTGTGTGTGTTGTCGGTGTGTGTGTGTGTGTTGTCGGTGTGTGTGTGTGTGTTGTCGGTGTGTATGTGTGTGTGTTGTCGGTGTGTGTGTGTGTGTGTGTTGTCACTGTGTGTCTGTGTGTTATCGGTGTGTGTGTGTGTGTGTGTGTGTGTGTTGTCGGTGTGTGTGTGTGTCTGTGTTGTCGGTGTGTGTGTGTGTGTGTGTGTGTGTGTTGTCGGTGTGTGTGTGTGTGTTGTCGGTGTGTGTGTGTGTGTTGTCGGTGTGTGTGTGTGTGTGTTGTCGGTGTGTGTGTGTGTGTGTGTGTGTGTGTTGTCGGTGTGTGTGTGTGTGTGTTGTCGGTGTGTGTGTGTGTGTGTTGTCGGTGTGTGTGTGTTTTGTCGGTGTGTGTGTGTGTGTGTTGTCGGTGTGTGTGTGTGTGTTGTCAGTGTGTGTGTGTGTGTGTTGTCGGTGTGTGTGTGTGTGTGTGTGTGTGTTGTCGGTGTGTGTGTGTGTTGCTGGTGTGTGTGTGTGTGTGTGTTGTCGGTGTGTGTGTATGTGTTGTCGGTTTGTGTTTGTGTGTGTTGTCGGTGTGTTTGTGTGTGTGTTGTCGGTGTGTGTGTGTGTGTGTGTGTGTGTTGTCGGTGTGTGTGTGTGTGTTGTGTGTGTGTGTGTTGTCGGTGTGTGTGTGTGTGTTGTCGGTGTGTGTGTGTGTGTGTGTGTGTGCTGTCGGTGTGTTGTCGGTGTGTGTGTGTGTGTGGTCGGTGTGTGTGTGTGTGTTGTCGGTGTGTGTGTGTGTGTGTGTGTTGTCGGTGTGTGTGTGTGTGTGTTGTCAGTGTGTGTGTGTGTGTGTTGTCGGTGTGTGTGTGTTTATGTGTTGTCGGTGTGTGTGTGTGTGTTGTCGGTGTGTGTGTGTGTGTGTTGTCGGTGTGTGTGTGTGTTGTCGGTGTGTGTGTGTTGTCGGTGTGTGTGTGTGTGTGTGTTGTCGGTGTGTGTGTGTGTGTGTGTTGTCGGTGTGTGTGTGTGTGTTGTCGGTGTGTATGTGTGTGTGTTGTCGGTGTGTGTGTGTGTGTGTGTGTTGTCAGTGTGTGTCTGTGTGTTATCGGTGTGTGTGTGTGTGTGTGTGTGTGTTGTCGGTGTGTGTGTGTGTCTGTGTTGTCGGTGTGTGTGTGTGTGTGTTGTCGGTGTGTGTGTGTGTGTTGTCGGTGTGTGTGTGTGTGTGTGTTGTCGGTGTGTGTGTGTGTGTGTGTGTGTGTGTGTTGTCGGTGTGTGTGTGTGTGTTGTCGGTGTGTGTGTGTGTGTTGTCGGTGTGTGTGTGTGTGTGTTGTCAGTGTGTGTGTGTGTGTGTGTGTGTGTGTTGTCAGTGTGTGTGTGTGTGTGTTGTCGGTGTGTGTGTGTTTATGTGTTGTCGGTGTGTGTGTGTGTGTTGTCGGTGTGTGTGTTGTCGGTGTGTTTGTGTGTGTGTTGTCAGTGTGTGTGTGTGTGTGTGTTGTCGGTGTGTGTGTGTGTGTTGTGTGTGTGTGTGTTGTCGGTGTGTGTGTGTGTGTTGTCGGTGTGTGTGTGTGTGTTTTGTCGGTGTGTTGTCGGTGTGTGTGTGTGTGTGTGTGGTCGGTGTGTGTGTGTGTGTTGTCGGTGTGTGTGTGTGTGTGTGTTGTCGGTGTGTGTGTGTGTGTTGTCATTGTGTGTGTGTGTGTGTTGTCGGTGTGTGTGTGTTTATGTGTTGTCGGTGTGTGTGTGTGTGTTGTCGGTGTGTGTGTGTGTGTGTTGTCGGTGTGTGTGTGTGTTGTCGGTGTGTGTGTGTGTGTGTTGTCGGTGTGTGTGTGTGTGTGTGTGTGTGTGTGTGTGTGTTGTCGGTGTGTGTGTGTGTGTGTTGTCGGTGTGTGTGTGTGTGTTGTCGGTGTGTGTGTGTGTGTGTTGTCGGTGTGTGTGTGTGTGTTGTGTGTGTGTGTGTTGTCGGTGTGTGTGTGTGTGTGTTGTCGGTGTGTATGTTTGTGTGTTGTCGGTGTGTGTGTGTGTTGTGTGTGTGTGTGTTGTCGGTGTTTGTGTGTGTGTGTTGTCGGTGTGTGTGTGTGTGTGTTGTCGGTGTGTGTGTGTTTTGTCGGTGTGTGTGTGTGTGTGTTGTCGGTGTGTGTGTGTTGTCAGTGTGTGTGTGTGTGTGTTGTCGGTGTGTGTGTGTGTGTGTGTGTGTGTGTGTGTGTTGTCGGTGTGTTAGTGTGTGTTGCTGGTGTGTGTGTGTGTGTGTTGTCGGTGTGTGTGTGTGTGTTGTCGGTTTGTGTTTGTGTGTGTTGTCGGTGTGTTTGTGTGTGTGTTGTCGGTGTGTGTGTGTGTGTGTGTGTGTTGTCGGTGTGTGTGTGTGTTGTTTGTGTGTGTGTTGTCGGTGTGTGTGTGTGTGTGTTGTCGGTGTGTGTGTGTGTGTGTGTGTGTGTTGTCGGTGTGTGTGTGTTGTCGGTGTGTGTGTGTGTGTGTTGTCGGTGTGTGTGTGTGTGTGTTGTCGGTGTGTGTGTGTGTGTGTGTGTGTGTGTTGTCAGTGTGTGTGTGTGTGTGTGTGTGTGTGTGTTGTCGGTGTGTGTGTGTGTGTGTGTTGTCGGTGTGTGTGTGTGTGTGTTGTCGGTGTGTGTGTGTGTGTGTTGTCGGTGAGTGTGTGTGTGTGTTGCTGGTGTGTGTGTGTGTGTGTTGTCGGTGTGTGTGTGTGTTGTCGGTGTGTGTGTGTGTGTGTGTTGTCGGTGTGTGTGTGTGTGTGTGTTGTCGGTGTGTGTGTGTGTTGTCGGTGTGTGTGTGTTGTCGGTGTGTGTGTGTGTGTGTGTGTGTGTGTGTTGTCGGTGTGTGTGTGTGTGTGTTGTCGGTGTGTGTGTGTGTGTTGTCGGTGTGTGTGTGTGTGTGTTGTCGGTGTGTGTGTGTGTGTTGTCGGTGTGTGTGTGTGTTGTCGGTGTGTGTGTGTGTGTTGTATGTGTGTGTGTTGTCGGTGTGTGTGTGTGTGTGTTGTCGGTGTGTGTGTGTGTGTGTGTGTGTGTTGTCGGTGTGTGTGTGTTGTCGGTGTGTGTGTGTGTGTGTTGTCGGTGTGTGTGTGTGTGTTGTTGGTGTGTGTGTGTGTGTGTGTGTGTGTGTTGTCAGTGTGTGTGTGTGTGTGTGTGTTGTCGGTGTGTGTGTGTGTGTGTGTGTGTGTTGTCGGTGTGTGTGTGTGTCTGTGTTGTCGGTGTGTGTGTGTGTGTGTTGTCGGTGTGTGTGTGTGTGTGTTGTCGGTGTGTGCGTGTGTGTTGTCGGTGTGTGTGTGTGTGTGTTGTCGGTGTGTGTGTGTGTGTGTGTGTGTGTGTGTGTTGTCGGTGTGTGTGTGTGTGTTGTCGGTGTGTGTGTGTGTGTTGTCGGTGTGTGTGTGTGTGTGTTGTCGGTGTGTGTGTGTGTGTGTGTGTGTGTGTTGTCGGTGTGTGTGTGTGTGTGTTGTCGGTGTGTGTGTGTGTGTGTTGTCGGTGTGTGTGTGTGTTGTCGGTGTGTGTGTGTGTGTTGTCAGTGTGTGTGTGTGTGTGTTGTCGGTGTGTGTGTGTGTGTGTGTGTGTGTGTTGTCGGTGTGTGTGTGTGTGTGTTTCTGGTGTGTGTGTGTGTGTGTGTTGTCGGTGTGTGTGTATGTGTTGTCGGTTTGTGTTTGTGTGTGTTGTCGGTGTGTTTGTGTGTGTGTTGTCGGTGTGTGTGTGTGTGTGTGTGTGTGTTGTCGGTGTGTGTGTGTGTGTTGTGTGTGTGTGTGTTGTCGGTGTGTGTGTGTGTGTTGTCGGTGTGTGTGTGTGTGTGTGTGTTGTCGGTGTGTTGTCGGTGTGTGTGTGTGTGTGGTCGGTGTGTGTGTGTGTGTTGTCGGTGTGTGTGTGTGTGTGTGTTGTCGGTGTGTGTGTGTGTGTGTGTTGTCAGTGTGTGTGTGTGTGTGTTGTCGGTGTGTGTGTGTTTATGTGTTGTCGGTGTGTGTGTGTGTGTTGTCGGTGTGTGTGTGTGTGTGTTGTCGGTGTGTGTGTGTGTGTGTTGTCGGTGTGTGTGTGTGTTGTCGGTGTGTGTGTGTTGTCGGTGTGTGTGTGTGTGTGTGTTGTCGGTGTGTGTGTGTGTGTGTGTTGTCGGTGTGTGTGTGTGTGTGTTGTCGGTGTGTATGTGTGTGTGTTGTCGGTGTGTGTGTGTGTGTGTGTGTTGTCAGTGTGTGTCTGTGTGTTATCGGTGTGTGTGTGTGTGTGTGTGTGTGTTGTCGGTGTGTGTGTGTGTCTGTGTTGTCGGTGTGTGTGTGTGTGTTGTCGGTGTGTGTGTGTGTGTTGTCGGTGTGTGTGTGTGTGTGTGTGTGTTGTCGGTGTGTGTGTGTGTGTGTGTGTGTGTGTGTGTTGTCGGTGTGTGTGTGTGTGTTGTCGGTGTGTGTGTGTGTGTTGTCGGTGTGTGTGTGTGTGTGTTGTCGGTGTGTGTGTGTGTGTGTGTGTGTGTGTTGTCAGTGTGTGTGTGTGTGTGTTGTCGGTGTGTGTGTGTTTATGTGTTGTCGGTGTGTGTGTGTGTGTTGTCGGTGTGTGTGTTGTCGGTGTGTTTGTGTGTGTGTTGTCGGTGTGTGTGTGTGTGTGTGTTGTCGGTGTGTGTGTGTGTGTTGTGTGTGTGTGTGTTGTCGGTGTGTGTGTGTGTGTTGTCGGTGTGTGTGTGTGTTTTGTCGGTGTGTTGTCGGTGTGTGTGTGTGTGTGTGGTCGGTGTGTGTGTGTGTGTTGTCGGTGTGTGTGTGTGTGTGTGTTGTCGGTGTGTGTGTGTGTGTTGTCATTGTGTGTGTGTGTGTGTTGTCGGTGTGTGTGTGTTTATGTGTTGTCGGTGTGTGTGTGTGTGTTGTCGGTGTGTGTGTGTGTGTGTTGTCGGTGTGTGTGTGTGTTGTCGGTGTGTGTGTGTGTGTGTTGTCGGTGTGTGTGTGTGTGTGTGTGTGTGTGTGTGTGTTGTCGGTGTGTGTGTGTGTGTGTGTGTGTTGTCGGTGTGTGTGTGTGTGTGTGTTGCTGGTGTGTGTGTGTGTGTGTTGTCGGTGTGCGTGTGTGTGTTGTCGGTTTGTGTTTGTGTGTGTTGTCGGTGTGTTTGTGTGTGTGTTGTCGGTGTGTGTGTGTGTGTGTGTGTGTTGTCGGTGTGTGTGTGTGTGTGTTGTTTGTGTGTGTGTTGTCGGTGTGTGTGTGTGTGTGTTGTCGGTGTGTGTGTGTGTGTGTGTGTGTTGTCGGTGTGTGTGTGTTGTCGGTGTGTGTGTGTGTGTGTTGTCGGTGTGTGTGTGTGTGTGTTGTCGGTGTGTGTGTGTGTGTGTGTGTGTGTGTGTGTTGTCAGTGTGTGTGTGTGTGTGTGTTGTCGGTGTGTGTGTGTGTGTGTGTGTGTTGTCGGTGTGTGTGTGTGTGTGTGTTGTCGGTGTGTGTGTGTGTGTGTTGTCGGTGTGTGTGTGTTGTCGGTGAGTGTGTGTGTGTGTTGCTGGTGTGTGTGTGTGTGTGTTGTCGGTGTGTGTGTGTGTTGTCGGTGTGTGGTGTGTGTGTGTTGTCGGTGTGTGTGTGTGTGTGTGTTGTCGGTGTGTGTGTGTGTTGTCGGTGTGTGTGTGTGTGTGTGTGTGTGTGTGTGTTGTCGGTGTGTGTGTGTGTGTGTTGTCGGTGTGTGTGTGTGTGTTGTCGGTGTGTGTGTGTGTGTGTTGTCGGTGTGTGTGTGTGTGTTGTCGGTGTGTGTGTGTGTTGTCGGTGTGTGTGTGTGTGTTGTGTGTGTGTGTGTTGTCGGGTGTGTGTGTGTGTGTGTTGTCGGTGTGTGTGTGTGTGTGTGTGTTGTCGGTGTGTGTGTGTTGTCGGTGTGTGTGTGTGTGTGTTGTCGGTGTGTGTGTGTGTGTGTGTTGTTGGTGTGTGTGTGTGTGTGTGTTGTCAGTGTGTGTGTGTGTGTGTGTTGTCGGTGTGTGTGTGTGTGTGTGTGTGTGTGTGTGTTGTCGGTGTGTGTGTGTGTCTGTGTTGTCGGTGTGTGTGTGTGTGTGTTGTCGGTGTGTGTGTGTGTGTGTGTTGTCGGTGTGTGTGTGTGTGTGTTGCTGGTGTGTCTGTGTGTGTGTGTTGTCGGTGTGTGTGTGTGTTGTCGGTGTGTGTGTGTTGTCGGTGTGTGTGTGTGTGTGTGTGTGTGTGTGTGTTGTCGGTGTGTGTGTGTGTTGTCGGTGTGTGTGTGTGTGTGTGTGTGTGTTGTCAGTGTGTGTGTGTGTGTGTGTTGTCGGTGTGTGTGTGTGTGTGTGTGTGTTGTCGGTGTGTGTGTGTGTGTTGTCGGTGTGTGTGTGTGTTGTCGGTGTGTGTGTGTGTGTGTTGTCGGTGTGTGTGTGTGTGTGTGTTGTCGGTGTGTGTGTGTGTGTGTGTGTGTTGTCGGTGTGTGTGTGTGTTGTCGGTGTGTGTGTGTTGTCGGTGTGTGTGTGTTGTCGGTGTGTGTGTGTGTGTGTGTGTGTGTGTGTGTTGTCGGTGTGTGTGTGTGTGTGTTGTCGGTGTGTGTGTGTTGTCGGTGTGTGTGTGTGTGTGTTGTCGGTGTGTGTGTGTGTGTTGTGTGTGTGTGTGTTGTCGGTGTGTGTGTGTGTGTGTTGTCGGTGTGTATGTGTGTGTGTTGTCGGTGTGTGTGTGTGTTGTGTGTGTGTGTGTTGTCGGTGTGTGTGTGTGTGTGTTGTCGGTGTGTGTGTGTGTGTGTTGTCGGTGTGTGTGTGTTTTGTCGGTGTGTGTGTGTTGTCGGTGTGTGTGTGTGTGTTGTCAGTGTGTGTGTGTGTGTGTTGTCGGTGTGTGTGTGTGTGTGTGTGTGTGTTGTCGGTGTGTGTGTGTGTTGCTGGTGTGTGTGTGTGTGTTGTCGGTGTGTGTGTGTGTGTTGTCGGTTTGTGTTTGTGTGTGTTGTCGGTGTGTTTGTGTGTGTGTTGTCGGTGTGTGTGTGTGTGTCTGTGTGTGTTGTCGGTGTGTGTGTGTGTGTGTGTGTGTGTTGTCGGTGTGTGTGTGTGTGTGTTGCTGGTGTGTGTGTGTGTGTGTTGTCGGTGTGTGTGTGTGTGTTGTCGGTTTGTGTTTGTGTGTGTTGTCGGTGTGTTTGTGTGTGTGTTGTCGGTGTGTGTGTTGTGTGTGTGTGTGTTGTCGGTGTGTGTGTGTGTGTTGTCGGTGTGTTTGTGTGTGTGTGTGTGTTTTCGGTGTGTTGTCGGTGTGTGTGTGTGTGTGTGGTCGGTGTGTGTGTGTGTGTTGTCGGTGTGTATGTGTGTGTGTGTTGTCGGTGTGTGTGTGTGTGTTGTCAGTGTGTGTGTGTGTGTGTTGTCGGTGTGTGTGTGTTTATGTGTTGTCGGTGTGTGTGTGTGTGTTGTCGGTGTGTGTGTGTGTGTGTTGTCGGTGTGTGTGTGTGTTGTCGGTGTGTGTGTGTTGTCGGTGTGTGTGTGTGTGTGTTGTCGGTGTGTGTGTGTGTGTTGTCGGTGTGTGTGTGTGTTGTCGGTGTGTATGTGTGTGTGTTGTCGGTGTGTGTGTGTGTGTGTTGTCAGTGTGTGTCTGTGTGTTATCGGTGTGTGTGTGTGTGTGTGTGTGTGTTGTCGGTGTGTGTGTGTGTCTGTGTTGTCGGTGTGTGTGTGTGTGTGTTGTCGGTGTGTGCGTGTGTGTTGTCGGTGTGTGTGTGTGTTGTCGGTGTGTGTGTGTGTGTGTGTGTGTGTGTGTGTTGTCGGTGTGTGTGTGTGTGTTGTCGGTGTGTGTGTGTGTGTTGTCGGTGTGTGTGTGTGTGTGTGTGTGTTGTCAGTATGTGTGTGTGTGTGTGTTGTCGGTGTGTGTGTGTGTGTGTGTTGTCGGTGTGTGTGTGTGTGTGTGTTGTCGGTGTGTGTGTGTGTGTGTGTTGTCGGTGTGTGTGTGTTGTCGGTGAGTGTGTGTGTGTGTTGCTGGTGTGTGTGTGTGTGTGTTGTCGGTGTGTGTGTGTGTTGTCGGTGTGTGTGTGTGTGTGTGTGTTGTCGGTGTGTGTGTGTGTGTGTGTTGTCGGTGTGTGTGTGTGTTGTCGGTGTGTGTGTGTGTGTGTGTGTGTGTGTGTTGTCGGTGTGTGTGTGTGTGTGTTGTCGGTGTGTGTGTGTGTGTTGTCGGTGTGTGTGTGTGTGTGTTGTCGGTGTGTGTGTGTGTGTTGTCGGTGTGTGTGTGTGTTGTCGGTGTGTGTGTGTGTGTTGTGTGTGTGTGTGTTGTCGGTGTGTGTGTGTGTGTGTTGTCGGTGTGTGTGTGTGTGTGTGTGTGTGTTGTCGGTGTGTGTGTGTTGTCGGTGTGTGTGTGTGTGTGTTGTCGGTGTGTGTGTGTGTGTGTGTGTTGTTGGTGTGTGTGTGTGTGTGTGTGTGTTGTCAGTGTGTGTGTGTGTGTGTTGTCGGTGTGTGTGTGTGTGTGTGTGTGTGTGTGTTGTCGGTGTGTGTGTGTGTCTGTGTTGTCGGTGTGTGTGTGTGTGTTGTCGGTGTGTGTGTGTGTGTGTTGTCGGTGTGTGTGTGTGTGTGTTGCTGGTGTGTGTGTGTGTGTGTGTTGTCGGTGTGTGTGTGTGTTGTCGGTGTGTGTGTGTTGTCGGTGTGTGTGTGTGTGTGTGTGTGTGTGTGTGTTGTCGGTGTGTGTGTGTGTGTGTTGTCGGTGTGTGTGTGTGTGTGTGTGTGTGTTGTCAGTGTGTGTGTGTGTGTGTGTTGTCGGTGTGTGTGTGTGTGTGTGTGTGTGTTGTCGGTGTGTGTGTGTGTGTTGTCGGTGTGTGTGTGTGTTGTCGGTGTGTGTGTGTGTGTGTTGTCGGTGTGTGTGTGTGTGTTGTCGGTATGTGTGTGTGTGTGTGTTGTCGGTGTGTGTGTGTGTTGTCGGTGTGTGTGTGTTGTCGGTGTGTGTGTGTGTGTGTGTGTGTTGTCGGTGTGTGTGTGTGTGTGTTGTCGGTGTGTGTGTGTTGTCGGTGTGTGTGTGTGTGTGTTGTCGGTGTGTGTGTGTGTGTTGTGTGTGTGTGTGTTGTCGGTGTGTGTGTGTGTGTGTTGTCGGTGTGTATGTGTGTGTGTTGTCGGTGTGTGTGTGTGTTGTGTGTGTGTGTGTTGTCGGTGTGTGTGTGTGTGTGTTGTCGGTGTGTGTGTGTGTGTGTTGTCGGTGTGTGTGTGTTTTGTCGGTGTGTGTGTGTTGTCGGTGTGTGTGTGTGTGTTGTCAGTGTGTGTGTGTGTGTGTGTTGTCGGTGTGTGTGTGTGTGTGTGTGTGTGTTGTCGGTGTGTGTGTGTGTGTTGTCGGTGTGTGTGTGTGTGTTGTCGGTGTGTGTGTGTGTGTGTGTGTGTTGTCAGTATGTGTGTGTGTGTGTGTTGTCGGTGTGTGTGTGTGTGTGTGTTGTCGGTGTGTGTGTGTGTGTGTGTTGTCGGTGTGTGTGTGTGTGTGTGTTGTCGGTGTGTGTGTGTTGTCGGTGAGTGTGTGTGTGTGTTGCTGGTGTGTGTGTGTGTGTGTTGTCGGTGTGTGTGTGTGTTGTCGGTGTGTGTGTGTGTGTGTGTGTTGTCGGTGTGTGTGTGTGTGTGTGTTGTCGGTGTGTGTGTGTGTTGTCGGTGTGTGTGTGTGTGTGTGTGTGTGTGTGTTGTCGGTGTGTGTGTGTGTGTGTTGTCGGTGTGTGTGTGTGTGTTGTCGGTGTGTGTGTGTGTGTGTTGTCGGTGTGTGTGTGTGTGTTGTCGGTGTGTGTGTGTGTTGTCGGTGTGTGTGTGTGTGTTGTGTGTGTGTGTGTTGTCGGTGTGTGTGTGTGTGTGTTGTCGGTGTGTGTGTGTGTGTGTGTGTGTGTTGTCGGTGTGTGTGTGTTGTCGGTGTGTGTGTGTGTGTGTTGTCGGTGTGTGTGTGTGTGTGTGTGTTGTTGGTGTGTGTGTGTGTGTGTGTGTGTGTTGTCAGTGTGTGTGTGTGTGTGTTGTCGGTGTGTGTGTGTGTGTGTGTGTGTGTGTGTGTGTTGTCGGTGTGTGTGTGTGTCTGTGTTGTCGGTGTGTGTGTGTGTGTTGTCGGTGTGTGTGTGTGTGTGTTGTCGGTGTGTGTGTGTGTGTGTTGCTGGTGTGTGTGTGTGTGTGTGTTGTCGGTGTGTGTGTGTGTTGTCGGTGTGTGTGTGTTGTCGGTGTGTGTGTGTGTGTGTGTGTGTGTGTGTGTTGTCGGTGTGTGTGTGTGTGTGTTGTCGGTGTGTGTGTGTGTGTGTGTGTGTGTTGTCAGTGTGTGTGTGTGTGTGTGTTGTCGGTGTGTGTGTGTGTGTGTGTGTGTGTTGTCGGTGTGTGTGTGTGTGTTGTCGGTGTGTGTGTGTGTTGTCGGTGTGTGTGTGTGTGTGTTGTCGGTGTGTGTGTGTGTGTTGTCGGTATGTGTGTGTGTGTGTGTTGTCGGTGTGTGTGTGTGTTGTCGGTGTGTGTGTGTTGTCGGTGTGTGTGTGTGTGTGTGTGTGTTGTCGGTGTGTGTGTGTGTGTGTTGTCGGTGTGTGTGTGTTGTCGGTGTGTGTGTGTGTGTGTTGTCGGTGTGTGTGTGTGTGTTGTGTGTGTGTGTGTTGTCGGTGTGTGTGTGTGTGTGTTGTCGGTGTGTATGTGTGTGTGTTGTCGGTGTGTGTGTGTGTTGTGTGTGTGTGTGTTGTCGGTGTGTGTGTGTGTGTGTTGTCGGTGTGTGTGTGTGTGTGTTGTCGGTGTGTGTGTGTTTTGTCGGTGTGTGTGTGTTGTCGGTGTGTGTGTGTGTGTTGTCAGTGTGTGTGTGTGTGTGTGTTGTCGGTGTGTGTGTGTGTGTGTGTGTGTGTTGTCGGTGTGTGTGTGTGTGTGTTGCTGGTGTGTGTGTGTGTGTGTGTTGTCGGTGTGTGTGTGTGTGTTGTCGGTTTGTGTTTGTGTGTGTTGTCGGTGTGTTTGTGTGTGTGTTGTCGGTGTGTGTGTGTGTGTCTGTGTGTGTTGTCGGTGTGTGTGTGTGTGTGTGTGTGTGTTGTCGGTGTGTGTGTGTGTGTGTTGCTGGTGTGTGTGTGTGTGTGTTGTCGGTGTGTGTGTGTGTGTTGTCGGTTTGTGTTTGTGTGTGTTGTCGGTGTGTTTGTGTGTGTGTTGTCGGTGTGTGTGTTGTGTGTGTGTGTGTTGTCGGTGTGTGTGTGTGTGTTGTCGGTGTGTTTGTGTGTGTGTGTGTGTTTTCGGTGTGTTGTCGGTGTGTGTGTGTGTGTGTGGTCGGTGTGTGTGTGTGTGTTGTCGGTGTGTGTGTGTGTGTGTGTTGTCGGTGTGTGTGTGTGTGTTGTCAGTGTGTGTGTGTGTGTGTTGTCGGTGTGTGTGTGTTTATGTGTTGTCGGTGTGTGTGTGTGTGTTGTCGGTGTGTGTGTGTGTGTGTTGTCGGTGTGTGTGTGTGTGTGTTGTCGGTGTGTGTGTGTTGTCGGTGTGTTTGTGTGTGTGTTGTCGGTGTGTGTGTGTGTGTTGTCGGTGTGTGTGTGTGTTGTCGGTGTGTATGTGTGTGTGTTGTCGGTGTGTGTGTGTGTGTGTGTTGTCAGTGTGTGTCTGTGTGTTATCGGTGTGTGTGTGTGTGTGTGTGTGTGTTGTCGGTGTGTGTGTGTGTCTGTGTTGTCGGTGTGTGTGTGTGTGTGTTGTCGGTGTGTGCGTGTGTGTTGTCGGTGTGTGTGTGTGTGTGTTGTCGGTGTGTGTGTGTGTGTGTGTGTGTGTGTTGTCGGTGTGTGTGTGTGTGTTGTCGGTGTGTGTGTGTGTGTGTTGTCGGTGTGTGTGTGTGTGTGTGTGTTTGTTGTCGGTGTGTGTGTGTGTGTGTGTTGTCGGTGTGTGTGTGTGTGTGTTGTCGGTGTGTGTGTGTGTGTGTGTGTGTGTGTTGTCAGTGTGTGTGTGTGTGTGTTGTCGGTGTGTGTGTGTGTGTGTGTGTGTTGTCGGTGTGTGTGTGTGTGTGTGTTGTCGGTGTGTGTGTGTGTGTGTTGTCGGTCTGTGTGTGTGTGTGTTGTCGGTGAGTGTGTGTGTGTGTTGCTGGTGTGTGTGTGTGTGTGTTGTCGGTGTGTGTGTGTGTTGTCGGTGTGTGTGTGTGTGTGTTGTCGGTGTGTGTGTGTGTGTGTGTTGTCGGTGTGTGTGTGTGTTGTCGGTGTGTGTGTGTTGTCGGTGTGTGTGTGTGTGTGTGTGTGTGTGTGTGTGTGTTGTCGGTGTGTGTGTGTGTGTGTTGTCGGTGTGTGTGTGTGTGTTGTCGGTGTGTGTGTGTGTGTGTTGTCGGTGTGTGTGTGTGTGTTGTCGGTGTGTGTGTGTGTTGTCGGTGTGTGTGTGTGTGTTGTGTGTGTGTGTGTTGTCGGTGTGTGTGTGTGTGTGTTGTCGGTGTGTGTGTGTGTGTGTGTGTGTGTTGTCGGTGTGTGTGTGTTGTCGGTGTGTGTGTGTGTGTGTTGTCGGTGTGTGTGTGTGTGTTGTTGGTGTGTGTGTGTGTGTGTGTGTTGTCAGTGTGTGTGTGTGTGTGTGTTGTCGGTGTGTGTGTGTGTCTGTGTGTGTGTTGTCGGTGTGTGTGTGTGTCTGTGTTGATGGTGTGTGTGTGTGTGTGTTGTCGGTGTGTGTGTGGGTGTGTTGTCGGTGTGTGTGTGTGTGTGTTGCTGGTGTGTGTGTGTGTGTGTGTGTTGTCGGTGTGTGTGTGTGTTGTCGGTGTGTGTGTGTTGTCGGTGTGTGTGTGTGTGTGTGTGTGTGTGTGTTGTCGGTGTGTGTGTGTGTGTGTTGTCGGTGTGTGTGTGTGTGTGTGTGTGTGTTGTCAGTGTGTGTGTGTGTGTGTGTTGTCGGTGTGTGTGTGTGTGTGTTGTCGGTGTGTGTGTGTGTGTGTGTTGTTGGTGTGTGTGTGTGTGTGTGTGTGTGTTGTCGGTGTGTGTGTGTGTGTTGTCGGTGTGTGTGTGTGTGTGTTGTCGGTGTGTGTGTGTGTGTGTTGTCGGTGTGTGTGTGTGTGTGTTGTTGGTGTGTGTGTGTGTGTGTGTTGTCGGTGTGTGTGTGTGTTGTCGGTGTGTGTGTGTTGTCGGTGTGTGTGTGTGTGTGTGTGTGTGTGTTGTCGGTGTGTGTGTGTGTGTGTGTTGTCGGTGTGTGTGTGTGTTGTCGGTGTGTGTGTGTTGTCGGTGTGTGTGTGTGTGTGTGTGTGTTGTCGGTGTGTGTGTGTGTGTGTTGTCGGTGTGTGTGTGTTGTCGGTGTGTGTGTGTGTGTGTTGTCGGTGTGTGTGTGTGTGTTGTGTGTGTGTGTGTTGTCGGTGTGTGTGTGTGTGTGTTGTCGGTGTGTATGTGTGTGTGTTGTCGGTGTGTGTGTGTGTTGTGTGTGTGTGTGTTGTCGGTGTGTGTGTGTGTGTGTTGTCGGTGTGTGTGTGTGTGTGTTGTCGGTGTGTGTGTGTTTTGTCGGTGTGTGTGTGTTGTCGGTGTGTGTGTGTGTGTTGTCAGTGTGTGTGTGTGTGTGTTGTCGGTGTGTGTGTGTGTGTGTGTGTGTGTTGTCGGTGTGTGTGTGTGTGTGTTGCTGGTGTGTGTGTGTGTGTGTGTTGTCGGTGTGTGTGTGTGTGTTGTCGGTTTGTGTTTGTGTGTGTTGTCGGTGTGTTTGTGTGTGTGTTGTCGGTGTGTGTGTGTGTGTCTGTGTGTGTTGTCGGTGTGTGTGTGTGTGTGTGTGTGTGTTGTCGGTGTGTGTGTGTGTGTGTTGCTGGTGTGTGTGTGTGTGTGTTGTCGGTGTGTGTGTGTGTGTTGTCGGTTTGTGTTTGTGTGTGTTGTCGGTGTGTTTGTGTGTGTGTTGTCGGTGTGTGTGTTGTGTGTGTGTGTGTTGTCGGTGTGTGTGTGTGTGTTGTCGGTGTGTTTGTGTGTGTGTGTGTGTTTTCGGTGTGTTGTCGGTGTGTGTGTGTGTGTGTGGTCGGTGTGTGTGTGTGTGTTGTCGGTGTGTGTGTGTGTGTGTGTTGTCGGTGTGTGTGTGTGTGTTGTCAGTGTGTGTGTGTGTGTGTTGTCGGTGTGTGTGTGTTTATGTGTTGTCGGTGTGTGTGTGTGTGTTGTCGGTGTGTGTGTGTGTGTGTTGTCGGTGTGTGTGTGTGTTGTCGGTGTGTGTGTGTTGTCGGTGTGTGTGTGTGTGTGTTGTCGGTGTGTGTGTGTGTGTTGTCGGTGTGTGTGTGTGTTGTCGGTGTGTATGTGTGTGTGTTGTCGGTGTGTGTGTGTGTGTGTTGTCAGTGTGTGTCTGTGTGTTATCGGTGTGTGTGTGTGTGTGTGTGTGTGTTGTCGGTGTGTGTGTGTGTCTGTGTTGTCGGTGTGTGTGTGTGTGTGTTGTCGGTGTGTGCGTGTGTGTTGTCGGTGTGTGTGTGTGTGTGTTGTCGGTGTGTGTGTGTGTGTGTGTGTGTGTGTGTGTTGTCGGTGTGTGTGTGTGTGTTGTCGGTGTGTGTGTGTGTGTTGTCGGTGTGTGTGTGTGTGTGTGTGTTGTCAGTATGTGTGTGTGTGTGTGTTGTCGGTGTGTGTGTGTGTGTGTGTGTGTTGTCGGTGTGTGTGTGTGTGTGTGTTGTCGGTGTGTGTGTGTGTGTGTTGTCGGTGTGTGTGTGTTGTCGGTGAGTGTGTGTGTGTGTTGCTGGTGTGTGTGTGTGTTGTCGGTGTGTGTGTGTGTTGTCGGTGTGTGTGTGTGTGTGTGTGTTGTCGGTGTGTGTGTGTGTGTGTGTTGTCGGTGTGTGTGTGTGTTGTCGGTGTGTGTGTGTGTGTGTGTGTGTGTGTGTTGTCGGTGTGTGTGTGTGTGTGTTGTCGGTGTGTGTGTGTGTGTTGTCGGTGTGTGTGTGTGTGTGTTGTCGGTGTGTGTGTGTGTGTTGTCGGTGTGTGTGTGTGTTGTCGGTGTGTGTGTGTGTGTTGTGTGTGTGTGTGTTGTCGGTGTGTGTGTGTGTGTGTTGTCGGTGTGTGTGTGTGTGTGTGTGTGTGTTGTCGGTGTGTGTGTGTTGTCGGTGTGTGTGTGTGTGTGTGTTGTCGGTGTGTGTGTGTGTGTGTGTTGTTGGTGTGTGTGTGTGTGTGTGTGTGTTGTCAGTGTGTGTGTGTGTGTGTGTTGTCGGTGTGTGTGTGTGTGTGTGTGTGTGTTGTCGGTGTGTGTGTGTGTCTGTGTTGTCGGTGTGTGTGTGTGTTGTCGGTGTGTGTGTGTGTGTGTTGTCGGTGTGTGTGTGTGTGTGTTGCTGGTGTGTGTGTGTGTGTGTGTTGTCGGTGTGTGTGTGTGTTGTCGGTGTGTGTGTGTTGTCGGTGTGTGTGTGTGTGTGTGTGTGTGTGTGTTGTCGGTGTGTGTGTGTGTGTGTTGTCGGTGTGTGTGTGTGTGTGTGTGTGTGTTGTCAGTGTGTGTGTGTGTGTGTGTTGTCGGTGTGTGTGTGTGTGTGTGTGTGTGTTGTCGGTGTGTGTGTGTGTGTTGTCGGTGTGTGTGTGTGTTGTCGGTGTGTGTGTGTGTGTGTTGTCGGTGTGTGTGTGTGTGTGTGTTGTCGGTGTGTGTGTGTGTGTGTGTTGTCGGTGTGTGTGTGTGTTGTCGGTGTGTGTGTGTTGTCGGTGTGTGTGTGTGTGTGTGTGTGTGTGTTGTCGGTGTGTGTCTGTGTGTGTTGTCGGTGTGTGTGTGTTGTCGGTGTGTGTGTGTGTGTGTTGTCGGTGTGTGTGTGTGTGTTGTGTGTGTGTGTGTTGTCGGTGTGTGTGTGTGTGTGTTGTCGGTGTGTATGTGTGTGTGTTGTCGGTGTGTGTGTGTGTTGTGTGTGTGTGTGTTGTCGGTGTGTGTGTGTGTGTGTTGTCGGTGTGTGTGTGTGTGTGTTGTCGGTGTGTGTGTGTTTTGTCGGTGTGTGTGTGTTGTCGGTGTGTGTGTGTGTGTTGTCAGTGTGTGTGTGTGTGTGTTGTCGGTGTGTGTGTGTGTGTGTGTGTGTGTTGTCGGTGTGTGTGTGTGTGTGTTGCTGGTGTGTGTGTGTGTGTGTGTTGTCGGTGTGTGTGTGTGTGTTGTCGGTTTGTGTTTGTGTGTGTTGTCGGTGTGTTTGTGTGTGTGTTGTCGGTGTGTGTGTGTGTGTCTGTGTGTGTTGTCGGTGTGTGTGTGTGTGTGTGTGTGTGTTGTCGGTGTGTGTGTGTGTGTTGCTGGTGTGTGTGTGTGTGTGTTGTCGGTGTGTGTGTGTGTGTTGTCGGTTTGTGTTTGTGTGTGTTGTCGGTGTGTTTGTGTGTGTGTTGTCGGTGTGTGTGTTGTGTGTGTGTGTGTTGTCGGTGTGTGTGTGTGTGTTGTCGGTGTGTTTGTGTGTGTGTGTGTGTTTTCGGTGTGTTGTCGGTGTGTGTGTGTGTGTGTGTGGTCGGTGTGTGTGTGTGTGTTGTCGGTGTGTGTGTGTGTGTGTGTTGTCGGTGTGTGTGTGTGTGTTGTCAGTGTGTGTGTGTGTGTGTTGTCGGTGTGTGTGTGTTTATGTGTTGTCGGTGTGTGTGTGTGTGTTGTCGGTGTGTGTGTGTGTGTGTTGTCGGTGTGTGTGTGTGTGTGTTGTCGGTGTGTGTGTGTTGTCGGTGTGTGTGTGTGTGTGTTGTCGGTGTGTGTGTGTGTGTTGTCGGTGTGTGTGTGTGTTGTCGGTGTGTATGTGTGTGTGTTGTCGGTGTGTGTGTGTGTGTGTGTGTTGTCAGTGTGTGTCTGTGTGTTATCGGTGTGTGTGTGTGTGTGTGTGTGTGTTGTCGGTGTGTGTGTGTGTCTGTGTTGTCGGTGTGTGTGTGTGTGTGTTGTCGGTGTGTGCGTGTGTGTTGTCGGTGTGTGTGTGTGTGTGTTGTCGGTGTGTGTGTGTGTGTGTGTGTGTGTGTGTGTGTGTTGTCGGTGTGTGTGTGTGTGTTGTCGGTGTGTGTGTGTGTGTTGTCGGTGTGTGTGTGTGTGTGTTGTCGGTGTGTGTGTGTGTGTGTGTGTGTTTGTTGTCGGTGTGTGTGTGTGTGTGTTGTCGGTGTGTGTGTGTGTGTGTTGTCGGTGTGTGTGTGTGTGTGTGTGTGTGTGTTGTCAGTGTGTGTGTGTGTGTGTTGTCGGTGTGTGTGTGTGTGTGTGTGTGTTGTCGGTGTGTGTGTGTGTGTGTGTTGTCGGTGTGTTTCTGTGTGTGTTGTCGGTGTGTGTGTGTGTGTGTGTGTGTTGTCGGTGTGTGTGTGTGTGTTGTTGTGTGTTGTGTGTGTGTGTGTTGTCGGTGTGTGTGTGTGTGTTGTCGGTGTGTGTGTGTGTGTGTTGTCGGTGTGTGTGTGTGTGTGTTGTCGGTGTGTGTGTGTTGTCGGTGTGTGTGTGTGTGTGTTGTCGGTGTGTGTGTGTGTGTTGTCGGTGTGTGTGTGTGTTGTCGGTGTGTATGTGTGTGTGTTGTCGGTGTGTGTGTGTGTGTGTGTGTTGTCAGTGTGTGTCTGTGTGTTATCGGTGTGTGTGTGTGTGTGTGTGTGTGTTGTCGGTGTGTGTGTGTGTCTGTGTTGTCGGTGTGTGTGTGTGTGTGTTGTCGGTGTGTGCGTGTGTGTTGTCGGTGTGTGTGTGTGTGTGTTGTCGGTGTGTGTGTGTGTGTGTGTGTGTGTGTGTGTTGTCGGTGTGTGTGTGTGTGTTGTCGGTGTGTGTGTGTGTGTTGTCGGTGTGTGTGTGTGTGTGTTGTCGGTGTGTGTGTGTGTGTGTGTGTGTTTGTTGTCGGTGTGTGTGTGTGTGTGTTGTCGGTGTGTGTGTGTGTGTGTTGTCGGTGTGTGTGTGTGTGTGTGTGTGTTGTCAGTGTGTGTGTGTGTGTGTTGTCGGTGTGTGTGTGTGTGTGTGTGTGTTGTCGGTGTGTGTGTGTGTGTGTGTTGTCGGTGTGTGTGTGTGTGTGTTGTCGGTGTGTGTGTGTGTGTGTTGTCGGTGAGTGTGTGTGTGTGTTGCTGGTGTGTGTGTGTGTGTGTTGTCGGTGTGTGTGTGTGTTGTCGGTGTGTGTGTGTGTGTGTTGTCGGTGTGTGTGTGTGTGTGTGTTGTCGGTGTGTGTGTGTGTTGTCGGTGTGTGTGTGTTGTCGGTGTGTGTGTGTGTGTGTGTGTGTGTGTGTGTTGTCGGTGTGTGTGTGTGTGTGTTGTCAGTGTGTGTGTGTGTGTTGTCGGTGTGTGTGTGTGTGTGTTGTCGGTGTGTGTGTGTGTGTTGTCGGTGTGTGTGTGTGTTGTCGGTGTGTGTGTGTGTGTTGTGTGTGTGTGTGTTGTCGGTGTGTGTGTGTGTGTGTTGTCGGTGTGTGTGTGTGTGTGTGTGTGTGTTGTCGGTGTGTGTGTGTTGTCGGTGTGTGTGTGTGTGTGTTGTCGGTGTGTGTGTGTGTGTTGTTGGTGTGTGTGTGTGTGTGTTGTCAGTGTGTGTGTGTGTGTGTGTTGTCGGTGTGTGTGTGTGTCTGTGTGTGTGTTGTCGGTGTGTGTGTGTGTCTGTGTTGATGGTGTGTGTGTGTGTGTGTTGTCGGTGTGTGTGTGGGTGTGTTGTCGGTGTGTGTGTGTGTGTGTTGCTGGTGTGTGTGTGTGTGTGTGTGTTGTCGGTGTGTGTGTGTGTTGTCGGTGTGTGTGTGTTGTCGGTGTGTGTGTGTGTGTGTGTGTGTGTGTGTTGTCGGTGTGTGTGTGTGTGTGTTGTCGGTGTGTGTGTGTGTGTGTGTGTGTTGTCAGTGTGTGTGTGTGTGTGTGTTGTCGGTGTGTGTGTGTGTGTGTGTTGTTGGTGTGTGTGTGTGTGTGTGTGTGTGTTGTCGGTGTGTGTGTGTGTGTTGTCGGTGTGTGTGTGTGTGTGTTGTCGGTGTGTGTGTGTGTGTGTTGTCGGTGTGTGTGTGTGTGTGTTGTTGGTGTGTGTGCGTGTGTGTGTTGTCGGTGTGTGTGTGTGTTGTCGGTGTGTGTGTGTTGTCGGTGTGTGTGTGTGTGTGTGTGTGTGTGTTGTCGGTGTGTGTGTGTGTGTGTTGTCGGTGTGTGTGTGTTGTCGGTGTGTGTGTGTGTGTGTTGTCGGTGTGTGTGTGTGTGTTGTGTGTGTGTGTGTTGTCGGTGTGTGTGTGTGTGTGTTGTCGGTGTGTATGTGTGTGTGTTGTCGGTGTGTGTGTGTGTTGTGTGTGTGTGTGTGTTGTCGGTGTGTGTGTGTGTGTGTTGTCGGTGTGTGTGTGTGTGTGTTGTCGGTGTGTGTGTGTTTTGTCGGTGTGTGTGTGTGTGTGTTGTCGGTGTGTGTGTGTTGTCAGTGTGTGTGTGTGTGTGTTGTCGGTGTGTGTGTGTGTGTGTGTGTGTGTGTTGTCGGTGTGTGTGTGTGTGTGTTGCTGGTGTGTGTGTGTGTGTGTGTTGTTGGTGTGTGTGTGTGTGTTGTCGGTTTGTGTGTGTGTGTGTTGTCGGTGTGTTTGTGTGTGTGTGTGTGTTTTCGGTGTGATATCGGTGTGTGTGTGTGTGTGTGTGGTCGGTGTGTGTGTGTGTGTTGTCGGTGTGTGTGTGTGTGTGTGTTGTCGGTGTGTGTGTGTGTGTGTTGTCAGTGTGTGTGTGTGTGTGTTGTCGGTGTGTGTGTGTTTATGTGTTGTCGGTGTGTGTGTGTGTGTTGTCGGTGTGTGTGTGTGTGTGTTGTCGGTGTGTGTGTGTGTGTGTTGTCGGTGTGTGTGTGTTGTCGGTGTGTGTGTGTGTGTGTTGTCGGTGTGTGTGTGTGTGTTGTCGGTGTGTGTGTGTGTTGTCGGTGTGTATGTGTGTGTGTTGTCGGTGTGTGTGTGTGTGTGTGTGTTGTCAGTGTGTGTCTGTGTGTTATCGGTGTGTGTGTGTGTGTGTGTGTGTGTTGTCGGTGTGTGTGTGTGTCTGTGTTGTCGGTGTGTGTGTGTGTGTGTTGTCGGTGTGTGCGTGTGTGTTGTCGGTGTGTGTGTGTGTGTGTTGTCGGTGTGTGTGTGTGTGTGTGTGTGTGTGTGTGTGTTGTCGGTGTGTGTGTGTGTGTTGTCGGTGTGTGTGTGTGTGTTGTCGGTGTGTGTGTGTGTGTGTTGTCGGTGTGTGTGTGTGTGTGTGTGTGTTTGTTGTCGGTGTGTGTGTGTGTGTGTTGTCGGTGTGTGTGTGTGTGTGTTGTCGGTGTGTGTGTGTGTGTGTGTGTGTGTGTTGTCAGTGTGTGTGTGTGTGTGTTGTCGGTGTGTGTGTGTGTGTGTGTGTGTTGTCGGTGTGTGTGTGTGTGTGTGTTGTCGGTGTGTGTGTGTGTGTGTTGTCGGTGTGTGTGTGTGTGTGTTGTCGGTGAGTGTGTGTGTGTGTTGCTGGTGTGTGTGTGTGTGTGTTGTCGGTGTGTGTGTGTGTTGTCGGTGTGTGTGTGTGTGTGTTGTCGGTGTGTGTGTGTGTGTGTGTTGTCGGTGTGTGTGTGTGTTGTCGGTGTGTGTGTGTTGTCGGTGTGTGTGTGTGTGTGTGTGTGTGTGTGTGTTGTCGGTGTGTGTGTGTGTGTGTTGTCGGTGTGTGTGTGTGTGTTGTCGGTGTGTGTGTGTGTGTGTTGTCGGTGTGTGTGTGTGTGTTGTCGGTGTGTGTGTGTGTTGTCGGTGTGTGTGTGTGTGTTGTGTGTGTGTGTGTTGTCGGTGTGTGTGTGTGTGTGTTGTCGGTGTGTGTGTGTGTGTGTGTGTGTGTGTTGTCGGTGTGTGTGTGTTGTCGGTGTGTGTGTGTGTGTGTTGTCGGTGTGTGTGTGTTGTTGGTGTGTGTGTGTGTGTGTGTGTTGTCAGTGTGTGTGTGTGTGTGTGTTGTCGGTGTGTGTGTGTGTCTGTGTGTGTGTTGTCGGTGTGTGTGTGTGTCTGTGTTGATGGTGTGTGTGTGTGTGTGTTGTCGGTGTGTGTGTGGGTGTGTTGTCGGTGTGTGTGTGTGTGTGTTGCTGGTGTGTGTGTGTGTGTGTGTGTTGTCGGTGTGTTTGTGTGTTGTCGGTGTGTGTGTGTTGTCGGTGTGTGTGTGTGTGTGTGTGTGTGTGTGTTGTCGGTGTGTGTGTGTGTGTGTTGTCGGTGTGTGTGTGTGTGTGTGTGTGTGTTGTCAGTGTGTGTGTGTGTGTGTGTTGTCGGTGTGTGTGTGTGTGTGTGTTGTTGGTGTGTGTGTGTGTGTGTGTGTGTGTTGTCGGTGTGTGTGTGTGTGTTGTCGGTGTGTGTGTGTGTGTGTTGTCGGTGTGTGTGTGTGTGTGTTGTCGGTGTGTGTGTGTGTGTGTTGTTGGTGTGTGTGTGTGTGTGTGTTGTCGGTGTGTGTGTGTGTTGTCGGTGTGTGTGTGTTGTCGGTGTGTGTGTGTGTGTGTGTGTGTGTTGTCGGTGTGTGTGTGTGTGTGTTGTCGGTGTGTGTGTGTTGTCGGTGTGTGTGTGTGTGTGTTGTCGGTGTGTGTGTGTGTGTTGTGTGTGTGTGTGTTGTCGGTGTGTGTGTGTGTGTGTTGTCGGTGTGTATGTGTGTGTGTTGTCGGTGTGTGTGTGTGTTGTGTGTGTGTGTGTTGTCGGTGTGTGTGTGTGTGTGTTGTCGGTGTGTGTGTGTGTGTGTTGTCGGTGTGTGTGTGTTTTGTCGGTGTGTGTGTGTGTGTGTTGTCGGTGTGTGTGTGTTGTCAGTGTGTGTGTGTGTGTGTTGTCGGTGTGTGTGTGTGTGTGTGTGTGTGTTGTCGGTGTGTGTGTGTGTGTGTTGCTGGTGTGTGTGTGTGTGTGTGTTGTTGGTGTGTGTGTGTGTGTTGTCGGTTTGTGTTTGTGTGTGTTGTCGGTGTGTTTGTGTGTGTGTTGTCGGTGTGTGTGTGTGTGTCTGTGTGTGTTGTCGGTGTGTGTGTGTGTGTGTGTGTGTTGTCGGTGTGTGTGTGTGTGTGTTGCTGGTGTGTGTGTGTGTGTGTTGTCGGTGTGTGTGTGTGTGTTGTCGGTTTGTGTTTGTGTGTGTTGTCGGTGTGTTTGTGTGTGTGTTGTCGGTGTGTGTGTTGTGTGTGTGTGTGTTGTCGGTGTGTGTGTGTGTGTTGTCGGTGTGTTTGTGTGTGTGTGTGTGTTGTCGGTGTGTTGTCGGTGTGTGTGTGTGTGTGTGGTCGGTGTGTGTGTGTGTGTTGTCGGTGTGTGTGTGTGTGTGTGTGTTGTCGGTGTGTGTGTGTGTGTTGTCAGTGTGTGTGTGTGTGTGTTGTCGGTGTGTGTGTGTTTATGTGTTGTCGGTGTGTGTGTGTGTGTGTGTGTGTGTTGTCGGTGTGTGTGTGTGTGTGTTGCTGGTGTGTGTGTGTGTGTGTGTTGTCGGTGTGTGTGTGTGTGTGTGTGTGTGTGTTGTCGGTGTGTGTGTGTGTGTGTGTGTGTGTGTTGTCAGTGTGTGTGTGTGTGTGTGTTGTCGGTGTGTGTGTGTGTGTGTGTGTGTGTTGTCGGTGTGTGTGTGTGTGTTGTCGGTGTGTGTGTGTTTATGTGTTGTCGGTGTGTGTGTGTGTGTGTGTGTGTGTTGTCGGTGTGTGTGTTTGTGTGTTGCTGGTGTGTGTGTGTGTGTGTGTGTTGTCGGTGTGTGTGTGTGTGTGTGTGTGTGTGTTGTCGGTGTGTGTGTGTGTGTGTGTGTTGTCGGTGTGTGTGTGTGTGTGTGTGTGTGTGTTGTCAGTGTGTGTGTGTGTGTGTGTTGTCGGTGTGTGTGTGTGTGTGTGTGTGTGTTGTCGGTGTGTGTGTGTGTGTTGTCGGTGTGTGTGTGTGTGTGTTGTCGGTGTGTGTGTGTGTGTGTTGTCGGTGTGTGTGTGTGTGTGTGTTGTCGGTGTGTGTGTGTGTGTGTGTTGTCGGTGTGTGTGTGTGTTGTCGGTGTGTGTGTGTTGTCGGTGTGTGTGTGTGTGTGTGTGTGTGTGTTGTCGGTGTGTGTGTGTGTTGTCGGTGTGTGTGTGTTGTCGGTGTGTGTGTGTGTGTGTTGTCGGTGTGTGTGTGTGTGTTGTGTGTGTGTGTGTTGTCGGTGTGTGTGTGTGTGTGTTGTCGGTGTGTATGTGTGTGTGTTGTCGGTGTGTGTGTGTGTTGTGTGTGTGTGTGTTGTCGGTGTGTGTGTGTGTGTGTTGTCGGTGTGTGTGTGTGTGTTGTCGGTGTGTGTGTGTTTTGTCGGTGTGTGTGTGTGTGTGTTGTCGGTGTGTGTGTGTTGTCAGTGTGTGTGTGTGTGTGTTGTCGGTGTGTGTGTGTGTGTGTGTGTGTTGTCGGTGTGTGTGTGTGTGTGTTGCTGGTGTGTGTGTGTGTGTCTGTGTGTGTTGTCGGTGTGTGTGTGTGTGTGTGTGTTGTCGGTGTGTGTGTGTGTGTGTGTTGCTGGTGTGTGTGTGTGTGTGTGTTGTCGGTGTGTGTGTGTGTGTTGTCGGTTTGTGTTTGTGTGTGTTGTCGGTGTGTTTGTGTGTGTGTTGTCGGTGTGTGTGTTGTATGTGTGTGTGTTGTCGGTGTGTGTGTGTGTGTTGTCGGTGTGTTTGTGTGTGTGTGTGTGTTGTCGGTGTGTTGTCGGTGTGTGTGTGTGTGTGTGTGTGGTCGGTGTGCGTGTGTGTGTTAACGGTGTGTGTGTGTGTGTGTGTTGTCGGTGTGTGTGTGTGTGTTGTCAGTGTGTGTGTGTGTGTGTTGTCGGTGTGTGTGTGTTTATGTGTTGTCGGTGTGTGTGTGTGTGTTGTCGGTGTGTGTGTGTGTGTGTTGTCGGTCTGTGTGTGTGTTGTCGGTGTGTGTGTGTTGTCGGTGTGTGTGTGTGTGTGTTGTCGGTGTGTGTGTGTGTGTTGTCGGTGTGTGTGTGTGTGTTGTCGGTGTGTATGTGTGTGTGTTGTCGGTGTGTGTGTGTGTGTGTGTGTTGTCAGTGTGTGTCTGTGTGTTATCGGTGTGTGTGTGTGTGTGTGTGTTGTCGGTGTGTGTGTGTGTCTGTGTTGTCGGTGTGTGTGTGTGTGTGTTGTCGGTGTGTGCGTGTGTGTTGTCGGTGTGTGTGTGTGTGTGTTGTCGGTGTGTGTGTGTGTGTGTGTGTGTGTGTGTGTTGTCGGTGTGTGTGTGTGTGTTGTCGGTGTGTGTGTGTGTGTTGTCGGTGTGTGTGTGTGTGTGTTGTCGGTGTGTGTGTGTGTGTGTGTGTTTGTTGTCGGTGTGTGTGTGTGTGTGTTGCTGGTGTGTGAGTGTGTGTGTTGTCGGTGTGTGTGTATGTGTTGTCGGTTTGTGTTTGTGTGTGTTGTCGGTGTGTTTGTGTGTGTGTTGTCGGTGTGTGTGTGTGTGTGTGTGTTGTCGGTGTGTGTGTGTGTGTTGTGTGTGTGTGTGTTGTCGGTGTGTGTGTGTGTGTTGTCGGTGTGTGTGTGTGTGTGTGTGTGTTGTCGGTGTGTTGTCGGTGTGTGTGTGTGTGTGTGGTCGGTGTGTGTGTGTGTGTTGTCGGTGTGTGTGTGTGTGTGTGTTGTCGGTGTGTGTGTGTGTGTGTTGTCAGTGTGTGTGTGTGTGTGTTGTCGGTGTGTGTGTGTTTATGTGTTGTCGGTGTGTGTGTGTGTGTTGTCGGTGTGTGTGTGTGTGTGTTGTCGGTGTGTGTGTGTGTTGTCGGTGTGTGTGTGTTGTCGGTGTGTGTGTGTGTGTGTGTTGTCGGTGTGTGTGTGTGTGTGTGTTGTCGGTGTGTGTGTGTGTGTTGTCGGTGTGTATGTGTGTGTGTTGTCGGTGTGTGTGTGTGTGTGTGTGTTGTCAGTGTGTGTCTGTGTGTTATCAGTGTGTGTGTGTGTGTGTGTGTGTGTTGTCGGTGTGTGTGTGTCTGTGTTGTCGGTGTGTGTGTGTGTGTGTTGTCGGTGTGTGTGTGTGTCTGTGTGTGTGTTGTCGGTGTGTGTGTGTGTCTGTGTTGATGGTGTGTGTGTGTGTGTGTTGTCGGTGTGTGTGTGGGTGTGTTGTCGGTGTGTGTGTGTGTGTGTTGCTGGTGTGTGTGTGTGTGTGTGTGTTGTCGGTGTGTGTGTGTGTTGTCGGTGTGTGTGTGTTGTCGGTGTGTGTGTGTGTGTGTGTGTGTGTGTGTTGTCGGTGTGTGTGTGTGTGTGTTGTCGGTGTGTGTGTGTGTGTGTGTGTGTGTTGTCAGTGTGTGTGTGTGTGTGTGTTGTCGGTGTGTGTGTGTGTGTGTGTTGTTGGTGTGTGTGTGTGTGTGTGTGTGTGTTGTCGGTGTGTGTGTGTGTGTTGTCGGTGTGTGTGTGTGTGTGTTGTCGGTGTGTGTGTGTGTGTGTTGTCGGTGTGTGTGTGTGTGTGTTGTTGGTGTGTGTGTGTGTGTGTGTTGTCGGTGTGTGTGTGTGTTGTCGGTGTGTGTGTGTTGTCGGTGTGTGTGTGTGTGTGTGTGTGTGTTGTCGGTGTGTGTGTGTGTGTGTTGTCGGTGTGTGTGTGTTGTCGGTGTGTGTGTGTGTGTGTTGTCGGTGTGTGTGTGTGTGTTGTGTGTGTGTGTGTTGTCGGTGTGTGTGTGTGTGTGTTGTCGGTGTGTATGTGTGTGTGTTGTCGGTGTGTGTGTGTGTTGTGTGTGTGTGTGTTGTCGGTGTGTGTGTGTGTGTGTTGTCGGTGTGTGTGTGTGTGTGTTGTCGGTGTGTGTGTGTTTTGTCGGTGTGTGTGTGTGTGTGTTGTCGGTGTGTGTGTGTTGTCAGTGTGTGTGTGTGTGTGTTGTCGGTGTGTGTGTGTGTGTGTGTGTGTGTTGTCGGTGTGTGTGTGTGTGTGTTGCTGGTGTGTGTGTGTGTGTGTGTTGTTGGTGTGTGTGTGTGTGTTGTCGGTTTGTGTTTGTGTGTGTTGTCGGTGTGTTTGTGTGTGTGTTGTCGGTGTGTGTGTGTGTGTCTGTGTGTGTTGTCGGTGTGTGTGTGTGTGTGTGTGTGTTGTCGGTGTGTGTGTGTGTGTGTTGCTGGTGTGTGTGTGTGTGTGTTGTCGGTGTGTGTGTGTGTGTTGTCGGTTTGTGTTTGTGTGTGTTGTCGGTGTGTTTGTGTGTGTGTTGTCGGTGTGTGTGTTGTGTGTGTGTGTGTTGTCGGTGTGTGTGTGTGTGTTGTCGGTGTGTTTGTGTGTGTGTGTGTGTTGTCGGTGTGTTGTCGGTGTGTGTGTGTGTGTGTGGTCGGTGTGTGTGTGTGTGTTGTCGGTGTGTGTGTGTGTGTGTGTGTTGTCGGTGTGTGTGTGTGTGTTGTCAGTGTGTGTGTGTGTGTGTTGTCGGTGTGTGTGTGTTTATGTGTTGTCGGTGTGTGTGTGTGTGTGTGTGTGTGTTGTCGGTGTGTGTGTGTGTGTGTTGCTGGTGTGTGTGTGTGTGTGTGTTGTCGGTGTGTGTGTGTGTGTGTGTGTGTGTGTTGTCGGTGTGTGTGTGTGTGTGTGTGTGTGTGTTGTCAGTGTGTGTGTGTGTGTGTGTTGTCGGTGTGTGTGTGTGTGTGTGTGTGTGTTGTCGGTGTGTGTGTGTGTGTTGTCGGTGTGTGTGTGTTTATGTGTTGTCGGTGTGTGTGTGTGTGTGTGTGTGTGTTGTCGGTGTGTGTGTTTGTGTGTTGCTGGTGTGTGTGTGTGTGTGTGTGTTGTCGGTGTGTGTGTGTGTGTGTGTGTGTGTGTTGTCGGTGTGTGTGTGTGTGTGTGTGTTGTCGGTGTGTGTGTGTGTGTGTGTGTGTGTGTTGTCAGTGTGTGTGTGTGTGTGTGTTGTCGGTGTGTGTGTGTGTGTGTGTGTGTGTTGTCGGTGTGTGTGTGTGTGTTGTCGGTGTGTGTGTGTGTGTGTTGTCGGTGTGTGTGTGTGTGTGTTGTCGGTGTGTGTGTGTGTGTGTGTTGTCGGTGTGTGTGTGTGTGTGTGTTGTCGGTGTGTGTGTGTGTTGTCGGTGTGTGTGTGTTGTCGGTGTGTGTGTGTGTGTGTGTGTGTGTGTTGTCGGTGTGTGTGTGTGTTGTCGGTGTGTGTGTGTTGTCGGTGTGTGTGTGTGTGTGTTGTCGGTGTGTGTGTGTGTGTTGTGTGTGTGTGTGTTGTCGGTGTGTGTGTGTGTGTGTTGTCGGTGTGTATGTGTGTGTGTTGTCGGTGTGTGTGTGTGTTGTGTGTGTGTGTGTTGTCGGTGTGTGTGTGTGTGTGTTGTCGGTGTGTGTGTGTGTGTTGTCGGTGTGTGTGTGTTTTGTCGGTGTGTGTGTGTGTGTGTTGTCGGTGTGTGTGTGTTGTCAGTGTGTGTGTGTGTGTGTTGTCGGTGTGTGTGTGTGTGTGTGTGTGTTGTCGGTGTGTGTGTGTGTGTGTTGCTGGTGTGTGTGTGTGTGTCTGTGTGTGTTGTCGGTGTGTGTGTGTGTGTGTGTGTTGTCGGTGTGTGTGTGTGTGTGTGTTGCTGGTGTGTGTGTGTGTGTGTGTTGTCGGTGTGTGTGTGTGTGTTGTCGGTTTGTGTTTGTGTGTGTTGTCGGTGTGTTTGTGTGTGTGTTGTCGGTGTGTGTGTTGTATGTGTGTGTGTTGTCGGTGTGTGTGTGTGTGTTGTCGGTGTGTTTGTGTGTGTGTGTGTGTTGTCGGTGTGTTGTCGGTGTGTGTGTGTGTGTGTGTGTGGTCGGTGTGCGTGTGTGTGTTAACGGTGTGTGTGTGTGTGTGTGTTGTCGGTGTGTGTGTGTGTGTTGTCAGTGTGTGTGTGTGTGTGTTGTCGGTGTGTGTGTGTTTATGTGTTGTCGGTGTGTGTGTGTGTGTTGTCGGTGTGTGTGTGTGTGTGTTGTCGGTCTGTGTGTGTGTTGTCGGTGTGTGTGTGTTGTCGGTGTGTGTGTGTGTGTGTTGTCGGTGTGTGTGTGTGTGTTGTCGGTGTGTGTGTGTGTGTTGTCGGTGTGTATGTGTGTGTGTTGTCGGTGTGTGTGTGTGTGTGTGTGTTGTCAGTGTGTGTCTGTGTGTTATCGGTGTGTGTGTGTGTGTGTGTGTTGTCGGTGTGTGTGTGTGTCTGTGTTGTCGGTGTGTGTGTGTGTGTGTTGTCGGTGTGTGCGTGTGTGTTGTCGGTGTGTGTGTGTGTGTGTTGTCGGTGTGTGTGTGTGTGTGTGTGTGTGTGTGTGTTGTCGGTGTGTGTGTGTGTGTTGTCGGTGTGTGTGTGTGTGTTGTCGGTGTGTGTGTGTGTGTGTTGTCGGTGTGTGTGTGTGTGTGTGTGTTTGTTGTCGGTGTGTGTGTGTGTGTGTTGCTGGTGTGTGAGTGTGTGTGTTGTCGGTGTGTGTGTATGTGTTGTCGGTTTGTGTTTGTGTGTGTTGTCGGTGTGTTTGTGTGTGTGTTGTCGGTGTGTGTGTGTGTGTGTGTGTTGTCGGTGTGTGTGTGTGTGTTGTGTGTGTGTGTGTTGTCGGTGTGTGTGTGTGTGTTGTCGGTGTGTGTGTGTGTGTGTGTGTGTTGTCGGTGTGTTGTCGGTGTGTGTGTGTGTGTGTGGTCGGTGTGTGTGTGTGTGTTGTCGGTGTGTGTGTGTGTGTGTGTTGTCGGTGTGTGTGTGTGTGTGTTGTCAGTGTGTGTGTGTGTGTGTTGTCGGTGTGTGTGTGTTTATGTGTTGTCGGTGTGTGTGTGTGTGTTGTCGGTGTGTGTGTGTGTGTGTTGTCGGTGTGTGTGTGTGTTGTCGGTGTGTGTGTGTTGTCGGTGTGTGTGTGTGTGTGTGTTGTCGGTGTGTGTGTGTGTGTGTGTTGTCGGTGTGTGTGTGTGTGTTGTCGGTGTGTATGTGTGTGTGTTGTCGGTGTGTGTGTGTGTGTGTGTGTTGTCAGTGTGTGTCTGTGTGTTATCAGTGTGTGTGTGTGTGTGTGTGTGTGTTGTCGGTGTGTGTGTGTCTGTGTTGTCGGTGTGTGTGTGTGTGTGTTGTCGGTGTGTGTGTGTGTGTTGTCGGTGTGTGTGTGTGTGTGTGTTGTCGGTGTGTGTGTGTGTGTGTGTGTGTGTGTGTGTTGTCGGTGTGTGTGTGTGTGTTGTCGGTGTGTGTGTGTGTGTGTTGTCGGTGTGTGTGTGTGTGTGTGTGTGTGTGTTGTCAGTGTGTGTGTGTGTGTGTTGTCGGTGTGTGTGTGTTTATGTGTTGTCGGTGTGTGTGTGTGTGTTGTCGGTGTGTGTGTTGTCGGTGTGTTTGTGTGTGTGTTGTCGGTGTGTGTGTGTGTGTGTGTTGTCGGTGTGTGTGTGTGTGTTGTGTGTGTGTGTGTTGTCGGTGTGTGTGTGTGTGTTGTCGGTGTGTGTGTGTGTTTTGTCGGTGTGTTGTCGGTGTGTGTGTGTGTGTGTGGTCGGTGTGTGTGTGTGTGTTGTCGGTGTGTGTGTGTGTGTGTGTTGTCGGTGTGTGTGTGTGTGTTGTCATTGTGTGTGTGTGTGTGTTGTCGGTGTGTGTGTGTTTATGTGTTGTCGGTGTGTGTGTGTGTGTTGTCGGTGTGTGTGTGTGTGTTGTCGGTGTGTGTGTGTGTGTTGTGTGTGTGTGTGTTGTCGGTGTGTGTGTGTGTGTGTTGTCGGTGTGTATGTGTGTGTGTTGTCGGTGTGTGTGTGTGTTGTGTGTGTGTGTGTTGTCGGTGTGTGTGTGTGTGTGTTGTCGGTGTGTGTGTGTGTGTGTTGTCGGTGTGTGTGTGTTTTGTCGGTGTGTGTGTGTGTGTGTTGTCGGTGTGTGTGTGTGTGTTGTCAGTGTGTGTGTGTGTGTGTTGTCGGTGTGTGTGTGTGTGTGTGTGTGTTGTCGGTGTGTGTGTGTGTGGGTTGCTGGTGTGTGTGTGTGTGTGTTGTCGGTGTGTGTGTGTGTGTTGTCGGTTTGTGTTTGTGTGTGTTGTCGGTGTGTTTGTGTGTGTGTTGTCGGTGTGTGTGTGTGTGTGTGTGTTGTCGGTGTGTGTGTGTGTGTTGTTTGTGTGTGTGTTGTCGGTGTGTGTGTGTGTGTGTTGTCGGTGTGTGTGTGTGTGTGTGTGTGTGTTGTCGGTGTGTGTGTGTTGTCGGTGTGTGTGTGTGTGTGTGTTGTCGGTGTGTGTGTGTGTGTGTGTGTTGTCGGTGTGTGTGTGTGTGTGTGTGTGTGTGTGTGTGTGTTGTCAGTGTGTGTGTGTGTGTGTGTGTTGTCGGTGTGTGTGTGTGTGTGTGTGTTGTCGGTGTGTGTGTGTGTGTGTTGTCGGTGTGTGTGTGTGTGTGTTGTCGGTGTGTGTGTCTGTGTGTTGTCGGTGAGTGTGTGTGTGTGTTGCTGGTGTGTGTGTGTGTGTGTTGTCGGTGTGTGTGTGTGTTGTCGGTGTGTGTGTGTGTGTGTGTGTTGTCGGTGTGTGTGTGTGTGTGTGTTGTCGGTGTGTGTGTGTGTTGTCGGTGTGTGTGTGTTGTCGGTGTGTGTGTGTGTGTGTGTGTGTGTGTGTGTGTGTGTGTTGTCGGTGTGTGTGTGTGTGTGTTGTCGGTGTGTGTGTGTGTGTTGTCGGTGTGTGTGTGTGTGTGTGTGTTGTCGGTGTGTGTGTGTGTGTGTTGCTGGTGTGTGTGTGTGTGTGTGTTGTCGGTGTGTGTGTGTGTGTTGTCGGTTTGTGTTTGTGTGTGTTGTCGGTGTGTTTGTGTGTGTGTTGTCGGTGTGTGTGTTGTGTGTGTGTGTGTTGTCGGTGTGTGTGTGTGTGTTGTCGGTGTGTTTGTGTGTGTGTGTGTTGTCGGTGTGTTGTCGGTGTGTGTGTGTGTGTGTGTGTGGTCGGTGTGCGTGTGTGTGTTAACGGTGTGTGTGTGTGTGTGTGTTGTCGGTGTGTGTGTGTGTGTTGTCAGTGTGTGTGTGTGTGTGTTGTCGGTGTGTGTGTGTTTATGTGTTGTCGGTGTGTGTGTGTGTGTTGTCGGTGTGTGTGTGTGTGTGTTGTCGGTGTGTGTGTGTGTTGTCGGTGTGTGTGTGTTGTCGGTGTGTGTTTGTGTGTGTTGTCGGTGTGTGTGTGTGTGTTGTCGGTGTGTGTGTGTGTGTTGTCGGTGTGTATGTGTGTGTGTTGTCGGTGTGTGTGTGTGTGTGTGTGTTGTCAGTGTGTGTCTGTGTGTTATCGGTGTGTGTGTGTGTGTGTGTGTTGTCGGTGTGTGTGTGTGTCTGTGTTGTCGGTGTGTGTGTGTGTGTGTTGTCGGTGTGTGCGTGTGTGTTGTCGGCGTGTGTGTGTGTGTGTTGTCGGTGTGTGTGTGTGTGTGTGTGTGTGTGTGTGTTGTCGGTGTGTGTGTGTGTGTTGTCGGTGTGTGTGTGTGTGTTGTCGGTGTGTGTGTGTGTGTGTTGTCGGTGTGTGTGTGTGTGTGTGTGTTTGTTGTCGGTGTGTGTGTGTGTGTGTTGCTGGTGTGTGAGTGTGTGTGTTGTCGGTGTGTGTGTATGTGTTGTCGGTTTGTGTTTGTGTGTGTTGTCGGTGTGTTTGTGTGTGTGTTGTCGGTGTGTGTGTGTGTGTGTGTGTTGTCGGTGTGTGTGTGTGTGTTGTGTGTGTGTGTGTTGTCGGTGTGTGTGTGTGTGTTGTCGGTGTGTGTGTGTGTGTGTGTGTTGTCGGTGTGTTGTCGGTGTGTGTGTGTGTGTGTGGTCGGTGTGTGTGTGTGTGTTGTCGGTGTGTGTGTGTGTGTGTGTTGTCGGTGTGTGTGTGTGTGTGTTGTCAGTGTGTGTGTGTGTGTGTTGTCGGTGTGTGTGTGTTTATGTGTTGTCGGTGTGTGTGTGTGTGTTGTCGGTGTGTGTGTGTGTGTGTTGTCGGTGTGTGTGTGTGTTGTCGGTGTGTGTGTGTTGTCGGTGTGTGTGTGTGTGTGTGTTGTCGGTGTGTGTGTGTGTGTGTGTGTTGTCGGTGTGTGTGTGTGTGTTGTCGGTGTGTATGTGTGTGTGTTGTCGGTGTGTGTGTGTGTGTGTGTGTTGTCAGTGTGTGTCTGTGTGTTATCAGTGTGTGTGTGTGTGTGTGTGTGTGTGTTGTTGGTGTGTGTGTGTCTGTGTTGTCGGTGTGTGTGTGTGTGTGTTGTCGGTGTGTGTGTGTGTGTTGTCGGTGTGTGTGTGTGTGTGTGTTGTCGGTGTGTGTGTGTGTGTGTGTGTGTGTGTGTGTGTTGTCGGTGTGTGTGTGTGTGTTGTCGGTGTGTGTGTGTGTGTGTTGTCGGTGTGTGTGTGTGTGTGTGTGTGTGTTGTCAGTGTGTGTGTGTGTGTGTTGTCGGTGTGTGTGTGTTTATGTGTTGTCGGTGTGTGTGTGTGTGTTGTCGGTGTGTGTGTTGTCGGTGTGTTTGTGTGTGTGTTGTCGGTGTGTGTGTGTGTGTTGTCGGTGTGTGTGTGTGTGTTGTGTGTGTGTGTGTTGTCGGTGTGTGTGTGTGTGTTGTCGGTGTGTGTGTGTGTTTTGTCGGTGTGTTGTCGGTGTGTGTGTGTGTGTGTGGTCGGTGTGTGTGTGTGTGTTGTCGGTGTGTGTGTGTGTGTTGTCGGTGTGTGTGTGTGTGTTGTCATTGTGTGTGTGTGTGTGTTGTCGGTGTGTGTGTGTGTGTGTGTTGCTGGTGTGTGTGTGTGTTGTCGGTGTGTGTGTGTGTGTGTGTGTTGTCGGTGTGTGTGTGTGTGTTGTCGGTGTGTGTGTGTGTGTGTGTGTTGTCGGTGTGTGTGTGTGTGTTGTCAGTGTGTGTGTGTGTGTGTTGTCGGTGTGTGTGTGTGTGTGTGTGTGTGTGTGTGTTGTCTGTGTGTGTGTGTGTGTGTTGCTGGTGTGTGTGTGTGTGTGTTTGTTGTCGGTGTGTGTGTGTGTGTGTGTTGTCGGTGTGTGTGTGTGTGTGTTGTCGGTGTGTGTGTGTGTGTGTGTGTGTGTGTTGTCAGTGTGTGTGTGTGTGTGTTGTCGGTGTGTGTGTGTGTGTGTGTGTTGTCGGTGTGTGTGTGTGTGTGTTGTCGGTGTGTGTGTGTGTGTGTTGTCGGTGTGTGTGTGTTTGTTGCCGGTGTGTTGTCGGTGTATGTGTGTGTGTGTGGTCGGTGTCTGTGTGTGTGTTGTCGGTGTGTGTGTGTGTGTGTGTTGTCGGTGTGTGTGTGTGTGTGTTGTCAGTGTGTGTGTGTGTGTGTTGTCGGTGTGTGTGTGTTTATGTGTTGTCGGTGTGTGTGTGTGTGTTGTCGGTGTGTGTGTGTGTGTGTTGTCGGTGTGTGTGTGTGTGTTGTGTGTGTGTGTGTTGTCGGTGTGTGTGTGTGTTGTCGGTGTGTGTGTGTGTGTGTTATCGGTGTGTGTGTGTGTGTGTGTGTGTTGTTGGTGTGTGTGTTTGTCTGTGTTGTCGGTGTGTGTGTGTGTGTGTTGTCGGTGTGTGTGTGTGTGTTGTCTGTGTGTGTGTGTTGTCAGTGTGTGTGTGTGTGTGTGTGTTGTCAGTGTGTGTATGTGTGTGTTGTCGGTGTGTGTGTGTGTGTGTGTGTGTTGTCGGTGTGTGTGTGTTTGTTGTCGGTGTGTGTGTGTGTGTTGTCGGTGTGTGTGTGTATGTGTTGTCGGTGTGTGTGTGTGTGTGTGTGTGTGTTGTCGGTGTGTGTGTGTGTGTTGTCGGTGTGTGTGTGTGTGTGTTGTCGGTGTGTGTGTGTGTTTTGTCGTTGTGTGTGTGTGTGTGTGTTGTCAGTGTGTGTGTGTGTGTGTTGTCGGTGTGTGTGTGTTTATGTGTTGTCGGTGTGTGTGTGTGTGTGTTGTCGGTGTGTGTGTGTGTGTTGTCGGTGTGTGTGAGTGTTGTCGGTGTGTGTGTGTTGTCGGTGTGTGTGTGTGTGTGTGTGTGTGTTGTCGGTGTGTGCGTGTGTGTTGTCGGTGTGTGTGTGTTGTCGGTGTGTGTGTGTGTGTTGTCGGTGTGTGTGTGTGTGTGTGTGTGTTGTCGGTGTGTGTGTGTGTGTTGTCGGTGTGTGTGTGTGTGTGTGTTGTCGGTGTGTGTGTGTGTGTGTTGTCAGTGTGTGTGTGTGTGTGTTGTCGGTGTGTGTGTGTTTATGTGTTGTCGGTGTGTGTGTGTGTGTTGTCGGTGTGTGTGTGTGTGTGTGTGTTGTCGGTGTGTGTGTGTGTTTGTTGTCGGTGTGTGTGTGTTGTCGGTGTGTGTGTGTGTGTGTGTGTGTTGTCGGTGTGTGTGTGTGTGTGTTGTCGGTGTGTGTGTGTTGTCGGTGTGTGTGTGTGTGTGTTGTCGGTGTGTGTGTGTGTGTTGTGTGTGTGTGTGTTGTCGGTGTGTGTGTGTGTGTGTTGTCGGTGTGTGTGTGTGTGTGTTGTCGGTGTGTGTGTGTGTGTGTTGTCGGTGTGTGTGTGTGTGTTGTCGGTGTGTGTGTGTGTGTTGTCGGTGTGTGTGAGTGTTGTCGGTGTGTGTGTGTTGTCGGTGTGTGTGTGTGTGTGTGTGTGTTGTCGGTGTGTGCGTGTGTGTTGTCGGTGTGTGTGTGTTTGTTGTCGGTGTGTGTGTGTGTGTGTTGTCGGTGTGTGTGTGTGTGTGTGTGTTGTCGGTGTGTGTGTGTGTGTTGTCGGTGTGTGTGTGTGTGTGTGTTGTCGGTGTGTGTGTGTGTGTGTTGTCAGTGTGTGTGTGTGTGTGTTGTCAGTGTGTGTGTGTTTATGTGTTGTCGGTGTGTGTGGGTGTGTTGTCGGTGTGTGTGTGTGTGTGTTGTCGGTGTGTGTGTGTGTTGTCGGTGTGTGTGTGTTGTCGGTGTGTGTGTGTGTGTGTGTTGTCGGTGTGTGTGTGTGTTGTCGGTGTGTGTGTGTGTGTTGTCGGTGTGTGTGTGTGTGTGTGTTGTCGGTGTGTGTGTGTGTGTGTTGTCGGTGTGTGTGTGTGTGTTGTCGGTGTGTGTGTGTGTGTGTTGTTGGTGTGTGTGTGTGTTGTGTGTGTGTGTGTGTGTTGTCGGTGTGTGTGTGTGTGTGTGCTGTCGGTGTGTGTGTGTGTGTTGTCTGTGTGTGTGTGTTGTCGGTGTGTGTGTGTGTGTGTGTGTTGTCGGTGTGTGTGTGTGTTGTCGGTGTGTGTGTGTGTGTGTTGTCAGTGTGTGTCTGTGTGTTATCGGTGTGTGTGTGTGTGTGTGTGTGTGTTGTCGGTGTGTGTGTGTGTCTGTGTTGTCGGTGTGTGTGTGTGTGTGTTGTCGGTGTGTGTGTGTGTGTGTTGTCGGTGTGTGTGTGTGTGTGTGTTGTCAGTGTGTGTGTGTGTGTGTGTTGTCGGTTTGTGTGTGTGTGTTTGTGTTGTCGGTGTGTGTGTGTGTGTTGTCGGTGTGTGTGTGTGTGTTTGTGTTGTCGGTGTGTGTGTGTGTGTGTGTGTGTTGTCGGTGTGTGTGTGTGTGTTGTCGGTGTGTGTGTGTGTGTGTTGTCGGTGTGTGTGTGTGTTGTCGGTGTGTGTGTGTTGTCGGTGTGTGTGTGTGTGTGTGTGTGTGTGTTGTCGGTGTGTGTGTGTGTGTGTTGTCGGTGTGTGTGTGTGTGTTGTCGGTGTGTATGTGTGTGTGTTGTCGGTGTGTGTGTGTGTTGTCGGTGTGTGTGTGTTGTCGGTGTGTGTGTGTGTGTGTGTGTGTGTGTTGTCGGTGTGTGTGTGTGTGTGTTGTCGGTGTGTGTGTGTGTGTGTTGTCGGGGTGTGTGTGTGTGTTGTCGGTGTGTGTGTGTGTGTGTTGTCGGTGTGTGTGTGTGTGTTGTGTGTGTGTGTGTTGTCGGTGTGTGTGTGTGTGTGTTGTCGGTGTGTGTGTGTGTGTGTGTGTGTGTTGTCGGTGTGTGTGTGTTGTCGGTGTGTGTGTGTGTGTGTTGTCGGTGTGTGTGTGTGTGTGTTGTCGGTGTGTGTGTGTGTGTGTGTGTGTGTGTTGTCAGTGTGTGTGTGTGTGTGTGTTGTCGGTGTGTGTTTGTGTGTGTGTGTTGTCGGTGTGTGTGTGTGTGTTGTCGGTGTGTGTGTGTGTGTGTTGTCGGTGTGTGTGTGTGTGTGTTGTCGGTGTGTGTGTGTGTTGCTGGTGTGTGTGTGTGTGTGTTGTCGGTGTGTGTGTGTGTTGTCGGTGTGTGTGTGTGTGTGTGTTGTCGGTGTGTGTGTGTGTGTTGTCGGTGTGTGTGTGTGTTGTCGGTGTGTGTGTGTTGTCGGTGTGTGTGTGTGTGTGTGTGTGTGTGTTGTCGGTGTGTGTGTGTGTGTGTTGTCGGTGTGTGTGTGTTGTCGGTGTGTGTGTGTGTGTGTTGTCGGTGTGTGTGTGTGTGTTGTGTGTGTGTGTGTTGTCGGTGTGTGTGTGTGTGTGTTGTCGGTGTGTGTGTGTGTTGTGTGTGTGTGTGTTGTCGGTGTGTGTGTGTGTGTGTTGTCAGTGTGTGTCTGTGTGTTATCGGTGTGTGTGTGTGTGTGTGTGTTGTCGGTGTGTGTGTGTGTCTGTGTTGTCGGTGTGTGTGTGTGTGTGTGTTGTCGGTGTGTGCGTGTGTGTTGTCGGTGTGTGTGTGTGTGTGTTGTCGGTGTGTGTGTGTGTGTGTGTGTGTGTGTTGTCGGTGTGTGTGTGTGTGTTGTCGGTGTGTGTGTGTGTGTTGTCGGTGTGTGTGTGTGTGTGTTGTCGGTGTGTGTGTGTGTGTGTGTGTTGTCGGTGTGTGTGTGTTTATGTGTTGTCGGTGTGTGTGTGTGTGTTGTCGGTGTGTGTGTGTGTGTGTGTTGTCGGTGTGTGTGTGTGTTGTCGGTGTGTGTGTGTTGTCGGTGTGTGTGTGTGTGTGTGTGTGTGTGTGTTGTCGGTGTGTGTGTGTGTTGTCGGTGTGTGTGTGTGTGTTGTCGGTGTGTGTGTGTGTTGTCGGTGTGTGTGTGTTGTCGGTGTGTGTGTTGTGTGTGTGTGTGTTGTCGGTGTGTGTGTGTGTTGTCGGTGTGTGTGTGTGTGTGTGTGTGTGTGTGTTGTCGGTGTGTGTGTGTGTGTGTTGTCGGTGTGTGTGTGTGTGTGTGTGTTGTCAGTGTGTGTGTGTGTGTGTGTTGTCGGTGTGTGTGTGTGTTGTCGGTGTGTGTGTGTGTGTGTGTTGCTGGTGTGTGTGTGTGTTGTCGGTGTGTGTGTGTGTGTGTGTGTTGTCGGTGTGTGTGTGTGTTGTCGGTGTGTGTGTGTGTGTGTGTGTTGTCGGTGTGTGTGTGTGTGTTGTCGGTGTGTATGTGTGTGTTGTCGGTGTGTGTGTGTGTGTGTTGTAGGTGTGTTTGTGTGTGTGTGTTGTCGGTGTGTATGTGTGTGTGTTGTCGGTGTGTGTGTGTGTTGTGTGTGTGTGTGTTGTCGGTGTGTGTGTGTGTGTGTTGTCGGTGTGTGTGTGTGTGTGTTGTCGGTGTGTGTGT
This sequence comes from Salmo salar, assembly GCF_965601325.2. NCBI lineage: Eukaryota > Metazoa > Chordata > Actinopteri > Salmoniformes > Salmonidae > Salmo > Salmo salar. Next base: position 760,446 of record NW_027675439.1, read on the forward strand.
GTTTTGTCGGTGCGTGTGTGTGTGTGTTGTCTGTGTGTGTGTGTGTGTTGTCAGTGTGTGTGTGTGTGTGTTGTCGGTGTGTGTGTGTGTGTGTGTGTGTGTGTTGTCGGTGTGTGTGTGTGTGTGTTGCTGGTGTGTGTGTGTGTGTGTGTTGTCGGTGTGTGTGTGTGTGTTGTCGGTTTGTGTTTGTGTGTGTTGTCGGTGTGTTTGTGTGTGTGTTGTCAGTGTGTGTGTGTTTATGTGTTGTCGGTGTGTGTGGGTGTGTTGTCGGTGTGTGTGTGTGTGTGTTGTCGGTGTGTGTGTGTGTTGTCGGTGTGTGTGTGTTGTCGGTGTGTGTGTGTGTGTGTGTGTGTGTTGTCGGTGTGTGTGTGTGTTGTCGGTGTGTGTGTGTGTGTTGTCGGTGTGTGTGTGTGTGTGTGTTGTCGGTGTGTGTGTGTGTGTGTTGTCGGTGTGTGTGTGTGTGTTGTCGGTGTGTGTGTGTGTGTGTTGTTGGTGTGTGTGTGTGTGTGTTGTGTGTGTGTGTGTGTTGTCGGTGTGTGTGTGTGTGTGTGCTGTCGGTGTGTGTGTGTGTGTTGTCTGTGTGTGTGTGTTGTCGGTGTGTGTGTGTGTGTGTGTGTGTTGTCGGTGTGTGTGTGTGTTGTCGGTGTGTGTGTGTGTGTGTTGTCAGTGTGTGTCTGTGTGTTATCGGTGTGTGTGTGTGTGTGTGTGTGTGTTGTCGGTGTGTGTGTGTGTCTGTGTTGTCGGTGTGTGTGTGTGTGTGTTGTCGGTGTGTGCGTGTGTGTTGTCGGTGTGTGTGTGTGTGTGTTGTCGGTGTGTGTGTGTGTGTGTGTGTGTGTGTGTTGTCGGTGTGTGTGTGTGTGTTGTCGGTGTGTGTGTGTGTGTTGTCGGTGTGTGTGTGTGTGTGTGTTGTCGGTGTGTGTGTGTGTGTGTGTTGTCAGTGTGTGTGTGTGTGTTGTCGGTGTGTGTGTGTTTATGTGTTGTCGGTGTGTGTGTGTGTGTTGTCGGTGTGTGTGTGTGTGTGTGTTGTCGGTGTGTGTGTGTGTGTTGTCGGTGTGTGTGTGTGTGTGTTGTCGGTGTGTGTGTGTGTGTTGTCGGTGTGTGTGTGTGTGTGGTCGTTGTGTGTGTGTGTGTTGTCGGTGTGTGTGTGTGTGTGTGTTGTCGGTGTGTGTGTGTGTGTGTGTTGTCGGTGTGTGTGTGTGTGTGTGTGTTGTCGGTGTGTGTGTGTGTGTTGCTGGTGTGTGTGTGTGTTGTCGGTGTGTGTGTGTGTGTGTGTGTGTTGTCGGTGTGTGTGTGTGTTGTCGGTGTGTGTGTGTGTGTGTGTTGTCGGTGTGTGTGTGTGTGTTGTCGGTGTGTATGTGTGTGTTGTCGGTGTGTGTGTGTGTGTGTTGTAGGTGTGTTTGTGTGTGTGTGTTGTCGGTGTGTATGTGTGTGTGTTGTCGGTGTGTGTGTGTGTTGTGTGTGTGTGTGTTGTCGGTGTGTGTGTGTGTGTGTTGTCGGTGTGTGTGTGTGTGTGTTGTCGTTGTGTGTGTGTTTTGTCGGTGCGTGTGTGTGTGTGTTGTCGGTGTGTGTGTGTGTGTTGTCAGTGTGTGTGTGTGTGTGTTGTCGGTGTGTGTGTGTGTGTGTGTGTGTGTGTGTTGTCGGTGTGTGTGTGTGTGTGTTGCTGGTGTGTGTGTGTGTGTGTGTTGTCGGTGTGTGTGTGTGTGTTGTCGGTTTGTGTTTGTGTGTGTTGTCGGTGTGTTTGTGTGTGTGTTGTCAGTGTGTGTGTGTTTATGTGTTGTCGGTGTGTGTGGGTGTGTTGTCGGTGTGTGTGTGTGTGTGTTGTCGGTGTGTGTGTGTGTTGTCGGTGTGTGTGTGTTGTCGGTGTGTGTGTGTGTGTGTGTGTGTGTTGTCGGTGTGTGTGTGTGTTGTCGGTGTGTGTGTGTGTGTTGTCGGTGTGTGTGTGTGTGTGTGTTGTCGGTGTGTGTGTGTGTGTGTTGTCGGTGTGTGTGTGTGTGTTGTCGGTGTGTGTGTGTGTGTGTTGTTGGTGTGTGTGTGTGTGTGTTGTGTGTGTGTGTGTGTGTTGTCGGTGTGTGTGTGTGTGTGTGCTGTCGGTGTGTGTGTGTGTGTTGTCTGTGTGTGTGTGTTGTCGGTGTGTGTGTGTGTGTGTGTGTTGTCGGTGTGTGTGTGTGTTGTCGGTGTGTGTGTGTGTGTGTTGTCAGTGTGTGTCTGTGTGTTATCGGTGTGTGTGTGTGTGTGTGTGTGTGTTGTCGGTGTGTGTGTGTGTCTGTGTTGTCGGTGTGTGTGTGTGTGTGTTGTCGGTGTGTGCGTGTGTGTTGTCGGTGTGTGTGTGTGTGTGTTGTCGGTGTGTGTGTGTGTGTGTGTGTGTGTGTGTTGTCGGTGTGTGTGTGTGTGTTGTCGGTGTGTGTGTGTGTGTTGTCGGTGTGTGTGTGTGTGTGTGTTGTCGGTGTGTGTGTGTGTGTGTGTTGTCAGTGTGTGTGTGTGTGTTGTCGGTGTGTGTGTGTTTATGTGTTGTCGGTGTGTGTGTGTGTGTTGTCGGTGTGTGTGTGTGTGTGTGTTGTCGGTGTGTGTGTGTGTGTTGTCGGTGTGTGTGTGTGTGTGTTGTCGGTGTGTGTGTGTGTGTTGTCGGTGTGTGTGTGTGTGTGGTCGGTGTGTGTGTGTGTGTTGTCGGTGTGTGTGTGTGTGTGTGTTGTCGGTGTGTGTGTGTGTGTGTTGTCAGTGTGTGTGTGTGTGTGTTGTCGGTGTGTGTGTGTTTATGTGTTGTCGGTGTGTGTGTGTGTGTGTGTTGTCGGTGTGTGTGTGTGTGTGTTGTCGGTGTGTGTGTGTGTGTTGTGTGTGTGTGTGTTGTCGGTGTGTGTGTGTTGTCGGTGTGTGTGTGTGTGTGTGTGTGTGTTGTCGGTGTGTGTGTGTGTGTTGTCGGTGTGTGTGTGTGTTGACGGTGTGTATGTGTGTGTGTTGTCGGTGTGTGTGTGTGTTGTCGGTGTGTGTGTGTTGTCGGTGTGTGTGTGTGTGTGTGTGTGTGTGTGTTGTCGGTGTGTGTGTGTGTGTGTTGTCGGTGTGTGTGTGTGTGTTGTCGGTGTGTGTGTGTGTGTGTTGTCGGTGTGTGTGTGTGTTGTGTGTGTGTGTGTTGTCGGTGTGTGTGTGTGTGTGTTGTCGGTGTGTGTGTGTGTGTGTGTTGTCAGTGTGTGTGTGTGTGTGTGTTGTCGGTTTGTGTGTGTGTGTTTGTGTTGTCGGTGTGTGTGTGTGTGTGTTGTCGGTGTGTGTGTGTGTGTGTTGTCGGTGTGTGTGTGTGTGTGTGTGTGTGTGTTGTCGGTGTGTGTGTGTGTGTGTTGTCGGTGTGTGTGTGTGTGTGTTGTCGGTGTGTGTGTGTGTGTGTGTGTGTGTGTTGTCAGTGTGTGTGTGTGTGTGTGTTGTCGGTGTGTGTTTGTGTGTGTGTGTCGTCGGTGTGTGTGTGTGTGTTGTCGGTGTGTGTGTGTGTGTGTTGTCGGTGTGTGTGTGTGTGTGTTGTCGGTGTGTGTGTGTGTTGCTGGTGTGTGTGTGTGTGTGTTGTCGGTGTGTGTGTGTGTTGTCGGTGTGTGTGTGTGTGTGTGTTGTCGGTGTGTGTGTGTGTGTTGTCGGTGTGTGTGTGTGTTGTCGGTGTGTGTGTGTTGTCGGTGTGTGTGTGTGTGTGTGTGTGTGTGTGTGTGTTGTCGGTGTGTGTGTGTGTGTGTTGTCAGTGTGTGTGTGTGTGTTGTCAGGGGGTGTGTGTGTGTGTTGTCGGTGTGTGTGTGTGTGTTGTGTGTGTGTGTGTTGTCGGTGTGTGTGTGTGTGTGTTGTCGGTGTGTGTGTGTGTGTTGTGTGTGTGTGTGTTGTCGGTGTGTGTGTGTGTGTGTTGTCGGTGTGTGTGTGTGTGTGTGTGTGTTGTCGGTGTGTGTGTGTTGTCGGTGTGTGTGTGTGTTGTCGGTGTGTGTGTGTGTGTGTTGTCGGTGTGTGTGTGTGTGTGTGTGTGGTCAGTGTGTGTGTGTGTGTGTGTTGTTGGTGTGTGTGTGTGTGTGTGTGTTGTCGGTGTGTGTGTGTGTGTGTGTTGTCGGTGTGTGTGTGTGTTTGTTGTCGGTGTGTGTGTGTGTATTGTCGGTGTGTGTGTGTGTGTTGTTGGTGTGTGTGTGTGTGTGTTGTGTGTGTGTGTGTGTGTTGTCGGTGTGTGTGTGTGTGTGTGCTGTCGGTGTGTGTGTGTGTGTGTTGTCTGTGTGTGTGTGTTGTCGGTGTGTGTGTGTGTGTGTGTGTGTGTTGTCGGTGTGTGTGTGTGTTGTCGGTGTGTGTGTGTGTGTGTGTGTTGTCAGTGTGTGTCTGTGTGTTATCGGTGTGTGTGTGTGTGTGTGTGTGTGTTGTCGGTGTGTGTGTGTGTCTGTGTTGTCGGTGTGTGTGTGTGTGTGTGTTGTCGGTGTGTGCGTGTGTGTTGTCGGTGTGTGTGTGTGTGTGTTGTCGGTGTGTGTGTGTGTGTGTGTGTGTGTGTTGTCGGTGTGTGTGTGTGTGTTGTCGGTGTGTGTGTGTGTGTTGTCGGTGTGTGTGTGTGTGTGTTGTCGGTGTGTGTGTGTGTGTGTGTGTGTGTTGTCAGTGTGTGTGTGTGTGTGTTGTCGGTGTATGTGTGTTTATGTGTTGTCGGTGTGTGTGTGTGTGTTGTCGGTGTGTGTGTGTGTGTGTGTTGTCGGTGTGTGTGTGTGTTGTCGGTGTGTGTGTGTTGTCGGTGTGTGTGTGTGTGTGTGTGTGTGTGTTGTCGGTGTGTGTGTGTGTTGTCGGTGTGTGTGTGTGTGTTGTCGGTGTGTGTGTGTGTGTGTTGTCGGTGTGTGTGTGTTGTCGGTGTGTGTGTTGTGTGTGTGTGTGTTGTCGGTGTGTGTGTGTGTTGTCGGTGTGTGTGTGTGTGTGTGTGTGTGTGTGTGTGTGTGTGTGTGTGTGTTGTCGGTGTGTGTGTGTGTGTGTTGTCGGTGTGTGTGTGTGTGTGTGTGTGTTGTCAGTGTGTGTGTGTGTGTGTGTTGTCGGTGTGTGTGTGTGTGTGTGTGTTGTCGGTGTGTGTGTGTGTGTGTGTTGCTGGTGTGTGTGTGTGTTGTCGGTGTGTGTGTGTGTGTGTGTGTTGTCGGTGTGTGTGTGTGTTGTCGGTGTGTGTGTGTGTGTGTGTGTTGTCGGTGTGTGTGTGTGTGTTGTCGGTGTGTATGTGTGTGTTGTCGGTGTGTGTGTGTGTGTGTTGTAGGTGTGTTTGTGTGTGTGTGTTGTCGGTGTGTATGTGTGTGTGTTGTCGGTGTGTGTGTGTGTTGTGTGTGTGTGTGTTGTCGGTGTGTGTGTGTGTGTGTTGTCGGTGTGTGTGTGTGTGTGTTGTCAGTGTGTGTGTGTTTTGTCGGTGCGTGTGTGTGTGTGTTGTCGGTGTGTGTGTGTGTGTTGTCAGTGTGTGTGTGTGTGTGTTGTCGGTGTGTGTGTGTGTGTGTGTGTGTGTGTGTTGTCGGTGTGTGTGTGTGTGTGTTGCTGGTGTGTGTGTGTGTGTGTGTTGTCGGTGTGTGTTTGTGTGTGTTGTCGGTGTGTTTCTGTGTGTGTTGTCGGTGTGTGTGTGTGTGTGTGTGTGTTGTCGGTGTGTGTGTGTGTGTTGTTGTGTGTTGTGTGTGTGTGTGTTGTCGGTGTGTGTGTGTGTGTTGTCGGTGTGTGTGTGTGTGTTGCCGGTGTGTTGTCGGTGTATGTGTGTGTGTGTGGTCGGTGTCTGTGTGTGTGTTGTCGGTGTGTGTGTGTGTGTGTGTTGTCGGTGTGTGTGTGTGTGTGTTGTCAGTGTGTGTGTGTGTGTGTAGTCGGTGTGTGTGTGTTTATGTGTTGTCGGTGTGTGTGTGTGTGTTGTCGGTGTGTGTGTGTGTGTGTGTTGTTGGTGTGTGTGTGTGTGTTGTGTGTGTGTGTGTTGTCGGTGTGTGTGTGTGTGTTGTCGGTGTGTGTGTGTGTGTGTGTTATCGGTGTGTGTGTGTGTGTGTGTGTGTGTTGTTGGTGTGTGTGTTTGTCTGTGTTGTCGGTGTGTGTGTGTGTGTGTTGTCGGTGTGTGTGTGTGTGTTGTCTGTGTGTGTGTGTTGTCAGTGTGTGTGTGTGTGTGTGTGTGTGTTGTCAGTGTGTGTATGTGTGTGTTGTCGGTGTGTGTGTGTGTGTGTGTGTGTTGTCGGTGTGTGTGTGTTTGTTGTCGGTGTGTGTGTGTGTGTTGTCGGTGTGTGTGTGTATGTGTTGTCGGTGTGTGTGTGTGTGTGTGTGTTGTCGGTGTGTGTGTGTGTGTTGTCGGTGTGTGTGTGTGTGTGTTGTCGGTGTGTGTGTGTGTGTTGTCGTTGTGTGTGTGTGTGTGTGTTGTCAGTGTGTGTGTGTGTGTGTTGTCGGTGTGTGTGTGTTTATGTGTTGTCGGTGTGTGTGTGTGTGTGTTGTCGGTGTGTGTGTGTGTGTTGTCGGTGTGTGTGAGTGTTGTCGGTGTGTGTGTGTTGTCGGTGTGTGTGTGTGTGTGTGTTGTCGGTGTGTGCGTGTGTGTTGTCGGTGTGTGTGTGTTGTCGGTGTGTGTGTGTGTGTGTTGTCGGTGTGTGTGTGTGTGTGTTGTCGGTGTGTGTGTGTGTGTTGTCGGTGTGTGTGTGTGTGTGTGTTGCCGGTGTGTGTGTGTGTGTGTTGTCAGTGTGTGTGTGTGTGTGTTGTCGGTGTGTGTGTGTTTATGTGTTGTCGGTGTGTGTGTGTGTGTTGTCGGTGTGTGTGTGTGTGTGTGTGTTGTCGGTGTGTGTGTGTGTGTTGTCGGTGTGTGTGTGTTGTCGGTGTGTGTGTGTGTGTGTGTGTGTTGTCGGTGTGTGTGTGTGTGTGTTGTCGGTGTGTGTGTGTGTGTTGTCGGTGTGTGTGTGTGTGTGTGTTGTCGGTGTGTGTGTGTGTATTGTGTGTGTGTGTGTTGTCGGTGTGTGTGTGTGTTGTCGGTGTGTGTGTGTGTGTGTTGTCGGTGTGTGTGTGTGTGTGTTGTCGGTGTGTGTGTGTGTGTTGTCGGTGTGTGTATGTGTGTTGTCGGTGTGTGTGAGTGTTGTCGGTGTGTGTGTGTTGTCGGTGTGTGTGTGTGTGTGTGTGTGTGTGTTGTCGGTGTGTGCGTGTGTGTTGTCGGTGTGTGTGTGTTTGTTGTCGGTGTGTGTGTGTGTGTGTTGTCGGTGTGTGTGTGTCTGTGTGTGTGTTGTCGGTGTGTGTGTGTGTGTTGTCGGTGTGTGTGTGTGTGTGTGTTGTCGGTGTGTGTGTGTGTGTGTTGTCAGTGTGTGTGTGTGTGTGTTGTCAGTGTGTGTGTGTTTATGTGTTGTCGGTGTGTGTGTGTGTGTTGTCGGTGTGTGTGTGTGTGTGTGTGTTGTCGGTGTGTGTGTGTGTTGTCGGTGTGTGTGTGTTGTCGGTGTGTGTGTGTGTGTGTGTGTGTGTTGTCGGTGTGTGTGTGTGTTGTCGGTGTGTGTGTGTGTGTTGTCGGTGTGTGTGTGTGTGTGTGTTGTCGGTGTGTGTGTGTGTGTGTTGTCGGTGTGTGTGTGTGTGTGTGTTGTCGGTGTGTGTGTGTGTGTGTTGTCGGTGTGTGTGTGTGTTGTTGGTGTGTGTGTGTGTGTTGTGTGTGTGTGTGTTGTCGGTGTGTGTGTGTGTGTGTTGTAGGTGTGTGTGTGTGTTGTGTGTGTGTGTGTTGTCGGTGTGTGTGTGTGTGTGTTTTCGGTGTGTGTGTGTGTGTGTGTGTGTTGTCGGTGTGTGTGTGTTGTCGGTGTGTGTGTGTGTGTGTTGTCGGTGTGTGTGTGTGTGTGTTGTCGGTGTGTGTGTGTGTGTGTGTGTGGTCAGTGTGTGTGTGTGTGTGTGTGTTGTTGGTGTGTGTGTGTGTGTGTGTTGTCGGTGTGTGTGTGTGTGTGTGTTGTCGGGGTGTGTGTGTGTTTGTTGTCGGTGTGTGTGTGTGTATTGTCGGTGTGTGTGTGTGTGTTGTTGGTGTGTGTGTGTGTGTGTTGTGTGTGTGTGTGTGTGTTGTCGGTGTGTGTGTGTGTGTGTGTGCTGTCGGTGTGTGTGTGTGTGTGTTGTCTGTGTGTGTGTGTTGTCGGGTGTGTGTGTGTGTGTGTGTGTGTGTTGTCGGTGTGTGTGTGTGTTGTCGGTGTGTGTGTGTGTGTGTGTGTTGTCAGTGTGTGTCTGTGTGTTATCGGTGTGTGTGTGTGTGTGTGTGTTGTCGGTGTGTGTGTGTGTCTGTGTTGTCGGTGTGTGTGTGTGTGTGTGTTGTCGGTGTGTGCGTGTGTGTTGTCAGTGTGTGTGTGTGTGTGTTGTCGGTGTGTGTGTGTGTGTGTGTGTGTGTGTGTTGTCGGTGTGTGTGTGTGTGTTGTCGGTGTGTGTGTGTGTGTTGTCGGTGTGTGTGTGTGTGTGTTGTCGGTGTGTGTGTGTGTGTGTGTGTGTGTGTGTTGTCAGTGTGTGTGTGTGTGTGTTGTCGGTGTGTGTGTGTTTATGTGTTGTCGGTGTGTGTGTGTGTGTTGTCGGTGTGTGTGTGTGTGTGTGTTGTCGGTGTGTGTGTGTGTTGTCGGTGTGTGTGTGTTGTCGGTGTGTGTGTGTGTGTGTGTGTGTGTGTGTTGTCGGTGTGTGTGTGTGTTGTCGGTGTGTGTGTGTGTGTTGTCGGTGTGTGTGTGTGTGTGTTGTCGGTGTGTGTGTGTTGTCGGTGTGTGTGTTGTGTGTGTGTGTGTTGTCGGTGTGTGTGTGTGTTGTCGGTGTGTGTGTGTGTGTGTGTGTGTGTGTGTGTGTTGTCGGTGTGTGTGTGTGTGTGTTGTCGGTGTGTGTGTGTGTGTGTGTGTTGTCAGTGTGTGTGTGTGTGTGTGTGTTGTCGGTGTGTGTGTGTGTGTGTGTGTTGTCGGTGTGTGTGTGTGTGTGTGTTGCTGGTGTGTGTGTGTGTTGTCGGTGTGTGTGTGTGTGTGTGTGTTGTCGGTGTGTGTGTGTGTTGTCGGTGTGTGTGTGTGTGTGTTGTCGGTGTGTGTGTGTGTGTTGTCGGTGTGTATGTGTGTGTTGTCGGTGTGTGTGTGTGTGTGTTGTAGGTGTGTTTGTGTGTGTGTGTTGTCGGTGTGTATGTGTGTGTGTTGTCGGTGTGTGTGTGTGTTGTGTGTGTGTGTGTTGTCGGTGTGTGTGTGTGTGTGTTGTCGGTGTGTGTGTGTGTGTGTGTTGTCGGTGTGTGTGTGTTTTGTCGGTGCGTGTGTGTGTGTGTTGTCGGTGTGTGTGTGTGTGTTGTCAGTGTGTGTGTGTGTGTGTTGTCGGTGTGTGTGTGGTGTGTGTGTGTGTGTTGTCGTGTGTGTGTGTGTGTGTGTTGCTGGTGTGTGTGTGTGTGTGTGTTGTCGGTGTGTGTGTGTGTGTTGTCGGTTTGTGTTTGTGTGTGTTGTCGGTGTGTTTGTGTGTGTGTTGTCGGTGTGTGTGTGTGTGTGTGTGTGTGTTGTCGGTGTGTGTGTGTGTGTTGTGTGTGTGTGTGTTGTCGGTGTGTGTGTGTGTTGTCGGTGTGTGTGTGTGTGTTGCCGGTGTGTTGTCGGTGTATGTGTGTGTGTGTGGTCGGTGTCTGTGTGTGTGTTGTCGGTGTGTGTGTGTGTGTGTGTTGTCGGTGTGTGTGTGTGTGTGTTGTCAGTGTGTGTGTGTGTGTGTTGTCGGTGTGTGTGTGTTTATGTGTTGTCGGTGTGTGTGTGTGTGTTGTCGGTGTGTGTGTGTGTGTGTTGTCGGTGTGTGTGTGTGTGTTGTGTGTGTGTGTGTTGTCGGTGTGTGTGTGTGTGTTGTCGGTGTGTGTGTGTGTGTGTTATCGGTGTGTGTGTGTGTGTGTGTGTGTGTTGTTGGTGTTTGTGTTTGTCTGTGTTGTCGGTGTGTGTGTGTGTGTGTTGTCGGTGTGTGTGTGTGTGTTGTCTGTGTGTGTGTGTTGTCAGTGTGTGTGTGTGTGTGTGTGTGTGTTGTCAGTGTGTGTATGTGTGTGTTGTCGGTGTGTGTGTGTGTGTGTGTGTGTTGTCGGTGTGTGTGTGTTTGTTGTCGGTGTGTGTGTGTGTGTTGTCGGGGTGTGTGTGTATGTGTTGTCGGTGTGTGTGTGTGTGTTGTCGGTGTGTGTGTGTGTGTTGTCGGTGTGTGTGTGTGTGTGTTGTCGGTGTGTGTGTGTGTGTTGTCATTGTGTGTGTGTGTGTGTGTTGTCAGTGTGTGTGTGTGTGTTGTCGGTGTGTGTGTGTTTATGTGTTGTCGGTGTGTGTGTATGTGTGTTGTCGGTGTGTGTGAGTGTTGTCGGTGTGTGTGTGTTGTCGGTGTGTGTGTGTGTGTGTGTGTGTTGTCGGTGTGTGCGTGTGTGTTGTCGGTGTGTGTGTGTTTGTTGTCGGTGTGTGTGTGTGTGTGTTGTCGGTGTGTGTGTGTGTGTGTGTTGTCGGTGTGTGTGTGTGTGTTGTCGGTGTGTGTGTGTGTGTGTGTTGTCGGTGTGTGTGTGTGTGTGTTGTCAGTGTGTGTGTGTGTGTGTGTTGTCAGTGTGTGTGTGTTTATGTGTTGTCGGTGTGTGTGTGTGTGTTGTCGGTGTGTGTGTGTGTGTGTGTGTTGTCGGTGTGTGTGTGTGTTGTCGGTGTGTGTGTGTTGTCGGTGTGTGTGTGTGTGTGTGTGTGTGTTGTCGGTGTGTGTGTGTGTTGTCGGTGTGTGTGTGTGTGTTGTCGGTGTGTGTGTGTGTGTGTGTTGTCGGTGTGTGTGTGTGTGTGTTGTCGGTGTGTGTGTGTGTGTGTGTTGTCGGTGTGTGTGTGTGTGTTGTCGGTGTGTGTGTGTGTGTGTTGTTGGTGTGTGTGTGTGTGTGTTGTGTGTGTGTGTGTGTGTTGTCGGTGTGTGTGTGTGTGTGTGCTGTCGGTGTGTGTGTGTGTGTGTTGTCTGTGTGTGTGTGTTGTCGGTGTGTGTGTGTGTGTTTGTGTTGTCGGTGTGTGTGTGTGTTGTCGGTGTGTGTGTGTGTGTGTTGTCAGTGTGTGTCTGTGTGTTATCGGTGTGTGTGTGTGTGTGTGTGTGTGTTGTCGGTGTGTGTGTGTGTCTGTGTTGTCGGTGTGTGTGTGTGTGTGTTGTCGGTGTGTGCGTGTGTGTTGTCGGTGTGTGTGTGTGTTGTCGGTGTGTGTGTGTGTGTGTGTGTGTGTGTGTGTTGTCGGTGTGTGTGTGTGTGTTGTCGGTGTGTGTGTGTGTGTTGTCGGTGTGTGTGTGTGTGTGTTGTCGGTGTGTGTGTGTGTGTGTGTTGTCAGTGTGTGTGTGTGTGTGTTGTCGGTGTGTGTGTGTTTATGTGTTGTCGGTGTGTGTGTGTGTGTTGTCGGTGTGTGTGTGTGTGTGTGTTGTCAGTGTGTGTGTGTGTGTTGTCGGTGTGTGTGTGTGTGTGTTGTCGGTGTGTGTGTGTGTGTTGTCGGTGTGTGTGTGTGTGTGGTCGGTGTGTGTGTGTGTGTTGTCGGTGTGTGTGTGTGTGTGTGTTGTCGGTGTGTGTGTGTGTTGTCAGTGTGTGTGTGTGTGTGTTGTCGGTGTGTGTGTGTTTATGTGTTGTCGGTGTGTGTGTGTTTATGTGTTGTCGGTGTGTGTGTGTGTGTGTTGTCGGTGTGTGTGTGTGTGTGTTGTGTGTGTGTGTGTTGTCGGTGTGTGTGTGTTGTCGGTGTGTGTGTGTGTGTGTGTGTGTGTGTGTTGTCGGTGTGTGTGTGTGTGTTGCCGGTGTGTGTGTGTGTGTTGTCGGTGTGTATGTGTGTGTGTTGTCGGTGTGTGTGTGTGTTGTCGGTGTGTGTGTGTTGTCGGTGTGTGTGTGTGTGTGTGTGTGTTGTCGGTGTGTGTGTGTGTGTGTTGTCGGTGTGTGTGTGTTGTCGGTGTGTGTGTGTGTGTGTGTTGTCGGTGTGTGTGTGTGTGTTGTGTGTGTGTGTGTTGTCGGTGTGTGTGTGTGTGTGTTGTCGGTGTGTGTGTGTGTGTGTGTTGTCAGTGTGTGTGTGTGTGTGTGTTGTCGGTTTGTGTGTGTGTGTTTGTGTTGTCGGTGTGTGTGTGTGTGTTGTCGGTGTGTGTGTGTGTGTTTGTGTTGTCGGTGTGTGTGTGTGTGTGTGTGTTGTCGGTGTGTGTGTGTGTGTTGTCGGTGTGTGTGTGTGTGTGTTGTCGGTGTGTGTGTGTGTTGTCGGTGTGTGTGTGTTGTCGGTGTGTGTGTGTGTGTGTGTGTGTTGTCGGTGTGTGTGTGTGTGTGTTGTCGGTGTGTGTGTGTGTGTTGTCGGTGTGTATGTGTGTGTGTTGTCGGTGTGTGTGTGTGTTGTCGGTGTGTGTGTGTTGTCGGTGTGTGTGTGTGTGTGTGTGTGTGTGTGTGTTGTCGGTGTGTGTGTGTGTGTGTTGTCGGTGTGTGTGTGTGTGTTGTCGGTGTGTGTGTGTGTGTGTTGTCGGTGTGTGTGTGTGTGTTGTGTGTGTGTGTGTTGTCGGTGTGTGTGTGTGTGTGTTGTCGGTGTGTGTGTGTGTGTGTGTGTGTTGTCGGTGTGTGTGTGTTGTCGGTGTGTGTGTGTGTGTGTTGTCGGTGTGTGTGTGTGTGTGTGTGTGTGTGTTGTCAGTGTGTGTGTGTGTGTGTGTTGTCGGTGTGTGTTTGTGTGTGTGTGTTGTCGGTGTGTGTGTGTGTGTGTTGTCGGTGTGTGTGTGTGTTGTCGGTGTGTGTGTGTGTGTGTTGCTGGTGTGTGTGTGTGTGTGTTGTCGGTGTGTGTGTGTGTTGTCGGTGTGTGTGTGTGTGTGTGTTGTCGGTGTGTGTGTGTGTGTTGTCGGTGTGTGTGTGTTGTCGGTGTGTGTGTGATGTCGGTGTGTGTGTGTGTGTGTGTGTGTGTGTGTGTGTTGTCGGTGTGTGTGTGTGTGTGTTGTCGGTGTGTGTGTGTGTGTTGTCGGTGTGTGTGTGTGTGTGTTGTCGGTGTGTGTGTGTGTGTTGTGTGTGTGTGTGTTGTCGGTGTGTGTGTGTGTGTGTTGTCGGTGTGTGTGTGTGTGTGTGTGTGTTGTCGGTGTGTGTGTGTTGTCGGTGTGTGTGTGTGTGTGTTGTCGGTGTGTGTGTGTGTGTGTGTTGTCGGTGTGTGTGTGTGTGTGTGTTGTCAGTGTGTGTGTGTGTGTGTGTTGTCGGTGTGTGTGTGTGTGTGTGTGTTGTCGGTGTGTGTGTGTGTGTGTGTTGTCGGTGTGTGTGTGTGTTTGTTGTCGGTGTGTGTGTGTGTATTGTCGGTGTGTGTGTGTGTGTGTGTTGTTGGTGTGTGTGTGTTGTGTGTGTGTGTGTGTGTGTTGTCGGTGTGTGTGTGTGTGTGTGCTGTCGGTGTGTGTGTGTGTGTGTTGTCTGTGTGTGTGTGTTGTCGGTGTGTGTGTGTGTGTGTGTGTGTTGTCGGTGTGTGTGTGTGTTGTCGGTGTGTGTGTGTGTGTGTGTGTGTTGTCAGTGTGTGTCTGTGTGTTATCGGTGTGTGTGTGTGTGTGTGTGTTGTCGGTGTGTGTGTGTGTCTGTGTTGTCGGTGTGTGTGTGTTGTCGGTGTGTGCGTGTGTGTTGTCGGTGTGTGTGTGTGTGTGTGTTGTCGGTGTGTGTGTGTGTGTGTGTGTGTGTTTGTGTGTGTTGTCGGTGTGTGTGTGTGTGTTGTCGGTGTGTGTGTGTGTGTTGTCGGTGTGTGTGTGTGTGTGTGTTGTCGGTGTGTGTGTGTGTGTGTGTGTGTGTGTGTTGTCAGTGTGTGTGTGTGTGTTGTCGGTGTGTGTGTGTTTATGTGTTGTCGGTGTGTGTGTGTGTGTTGTCGGTGTGTGTGTGTGTGTGTTGTCGGTGTGTGTGTGTGTTGTCGGTGTGTGTGTGTTGTCGGTGTGTGTGTGTGTGTGTGTGTGTGTGTGTGTTGTCGGTGTGTGTGTGTGTGTTGTCGGTGTGTGTGTGTGTGTGTTGTCGGTGTGTGTGTGTTGTGTGTGTGTGTGTTGTCGGTGTGTGTGTGTGTTGTCGGTGTGTGTGTGTGTGTGTGTGTGTGTTGTCGGTGTGTGTGTGTGTGTGTTGTCGGTGTGTGTGTGTGTGTGTTGTCAGTGTGTGTGTGTGTGTGTGTGTTGTCGGTGTGTGTGTGTGTGTGTGTGTTGTCGGTGTGTGTGTGAGTGTGTGTTGCTGGTGTGTGTGTGTGTTGTCGGTGTGTGTGTGTGTGTGTGTGTGTTGTCGGTGTGTGTGTGTGTTGTCGGTGTGTGTGTGTGTGTGTGTGTTGTCGGTGTGTGTGTGTGTGTTGTCTGTGTGTGTGTGTTGTCAGTGTGTGTGTGTGTGTGTGTGTGTGTTGTCAGTGTGTGTATGTGTGTGTTGTCGGTGTGTGTGTGTGTGTGTGTGTGTTGTCGGTGTGTGTGTGTTTGTTGTCGGTGTGTGTGTGTGTGTTGTCGGGGTGTGTGTGTATGTGTTGTCGGTGTGTGTGTGTGTGTGTGTGTTGTCGGTGTGTGTGTGTGTGTTGTCGGTGTGTGTGTGTGTGTGTTGTCGGTGTGTGTGTGTGTGTTGTCATTGTGTGTGTGTGTGTGTGTTGTCAGTGTGTGTGTGTGTGTTGTCGGTGTGTGTGTGTTTATGTGTTGTCGGTGTGTGTGTGTGTGTGTTGTCGGTGTGTGTGTGTGTGTTGTCGGTGTGTGTGAGTGTTGTCGGTGTGTGTGTGTTGTCGGTGTGTGTGTGTGTGTGTGTTGTCGGTGTGTGCGTGTGTGTTGTCGGTGTGTGTGTGTTGTCGGTGTGTGTGTGTGTGTGTTGTCGGTGTGTGTGTTTGTGTTGTCGGTGTGTGTGTGTGTGTTGTCGGTGTGTGTGTGTGTGTGTGTTGTCGGTGTGTGTGTGTGTGTGTTGTCAGTGTGTGTGTGTGTGTGTTGTCGGTGTGTGTGTGTTTATGTGTTGTCGGTGTGTGTGTGTGTGTTGTCGGTGTGTGTGTGTGTGTGTGTGTTGTCGGTGTGTGTGTGTGTGTTGTCGGTGTGTGTGTGTTGTCGGTGTGTGTGTGTGTGTGTGTGTGTTGTCGGTGTGTGTGTGTGTGTGTTGTCGGTGTGTGTGTGTGTGTTGTCGGTGTGTGTGTGTGTGTGTGTTGTCGGTATGTGTGTGTGTGTTGTGTGTGTGTGTGTTGTCGGTGTGTGTGTGTGTGTGTGTTGTCGGTGTGTGTGTGTGTGTGTTGTCGGTGTGTGTGTGTGTGTGTTGTCGGTGTGTGTGTGTGTGTTGTCGGTGTGTGTATGTGTGTTGTCGGTGTGTGTGAGTGTTGTCGGTGTGTGTGTGTTGTCGGTGTGTGTGTGTGTGTGTGTGTGTTGTCGGTGTGTGCGTGTGTGTTGTCGGTGTGTGTGTGTTTGTTGTCGGTGTGTGTGTGTGTGTGTTGTCGGTGTGTGTGTGTGTGTGTGTTGTCGGTGTGTGTGTGTGTGTTGTCGGTGTGTGTGTGTGTGTGTGTTGTCGGTGTGTGTGTGTGTGTGTTGTCAGTGTGTGTGTGTGTGTGTGTTGTCAGTGTGTGTGTGTTTATGTGTTGTCGGTGTGTGTGTGTGTGTTGTCGGTGTGTGTGTGTGTGTGTGTGTTGTCGGTGTGTGTGTGTGTTGTCGGTGTGTGTGTGTTGTCGGTGTGTGTGTGTGTGTGTGTGTGTGTTGTCGGTGTGTGTGTGTGTTGTCGGTGTGTGTGTGTGTGTTGTCGGTGTGTGTGTGTGTGTGTGTTGTCGGTGTGTGTGTGTGTGTGTTGTCGGTGTGTGTGTGTGTGTGTGTTGTCGGTGTGTGTGTGTGTGTTGTCGGTGTGTGTGTGTGTGTGTTGTTGGTGTGTGTGTGTGTGTGTTGTGTGTGTGTGTGTGTGTTGTCGGTGTGTGTGTGTGTGTGTGCTGTCGGTGTGTGTGTGTGTGTGTTGTCTGTGTGTGTGTGTTGTCGGTGTGTGTGTGTGTGTTTGTGTTGTCGGTGTGTGTGTGTGTTGTCGGTGTGTGTGTGTGTGTGTTGTCAGTGTGTGTCTGTGTGTTATCGGTGTGTGTGTGTGTGTGTGTGTGTGTTGTCGGTGTGTGTGTGTGTCTGTGTTGTCGGTGTGTGTGTGTGTGTGTTGTCGGTGTGTGCGTGTGTGTTGTCGGTGTGTGTGTGTGTTGTCGGTGTGTGTGTGTGTGTGTGTGTGTGTGTGTGTTGTCGGTGTGTGTGTGTGTGTTGTCGGTGTGTGTGTGTGTGTTGTCGGTGTGTGTGTGTGTGTGTTGTCGGTGTGTGTGTGTGTGTGTGTTGTCAGTGTGTGTGTGTGTGTGTTGTCGGTGTGTGTGTGTTTATGTGTTGTCGGTGTGTGTGTGTGTTGTCGGTGTGTGTGTGTGTGTGTGTTGTCAGTGTGTGTGTGTGTGTTGTCGGTGTGTGTGTGTGTGTGTTGTCGGTGTGTGTGTGTGTGTTGTCGGTGTGTGTGTGTGTGTGGTCGGTGTGTGTGTGTGTGTTGTCGGTGTGTGTGTGTGTGTGTGTTGTCGGTGTGTGTGTGTGTTGTCAGTGTGTGTGTGTGTGTGTTGTCGGTGTGTGTGTGTTTATGTGTTGTCGGTGTGTGTGTGTTTATGTGTTGTCGGTGTGTGTGTGTGTGTGTTGTCGGTGTGTGTGTGTGTGTGTTGTGTGTGTGTGTGTTGTCGGTGTGTGTGTGTTGTCGGTGTGTGTGTGTGTGTGTGTGTGTGTGTGTGTTGTCGGTGTGTGTGTGTGTGTTGCCGGTGTGTGTGTGTGTGTTGTCGGTGTGTATGTGTGTGTGTTGTCGGTGTGTGTGTGTGTTGTCGGTGTGTGTGTGTTGTCGGTGTGTGTGTGTGTGTGTGTGTGTTGTCGGTGTGTGTGTGTGTGTGTTGTCGGTGTGTGTGTGTTGTCGGTGTGTGTGTGTGTGTGTGTTGTCGGTGTGTGTGTGTGTGTTGTGTGTGTGTGTGTTGTCGGTGTGTGTGTGTGTGTGTTGTCGGTGTGTGTGTGTGTGTGTGTTGTCAGTGTGTGTGTGTGTGTGTGTTGTCGGTTTGTGTGTGTGTGTTTGTGTTGTCGGTGTGTGTGTGTGTGTTGTCGGTGTGTGTGTGTGTGTTTGTGTTGTCGGTGTGTGTGTGTGTGTGTGTTGTCGGTGTGTGTGTGTGTGTTGTCGGTGTGTGTGTGTGTGTGTTGTCGGTGTGTGTGTGTGTTGTCGGTGTGTGTGTGTTGTCGGTGTGT